>NC_135532.1:26031671-26254171 GCF_045843805.1 Urocitellus parryii | reverse complement strand
GCGTATCACCCTTCTTGGCTTCAGAGCAAGAATAAACCTGAAGGAGGCTGCCTCTTCTGGAGGAAAGAGAAGCAGGCTAACTCTTCCCACCTTCTCCTGCAGCCAGAAGGGCTATGGAAACAGCTTTGCTCCTGCTGAAGGTCATCCATCCTCTTAGTCCTCTGCCATCATCATGCGGGGCTCAGTGCCCTCCTGGAGACCTCCTCTCAGCTCACCTCCTTCTCCCAGTCTCATTAGTTTGGACTCCTTTGAAAATGACTTTCTCCAAAAACAGGTGCTCCTCTACTTACAATGAGGTTACTTCAATAAATTCATCATCAGATGAAGATAATTGAAGTCAAAAATGCATTGAATCCTCCAAACCTGCTTACCATCACAGCTTAGCCTAGCCCATCTTAAACATGCTCAGTGGCTCGGTAGCCTCACATTAAGCTTATTTTATAATACTATTGAGTATTGCACATAATTGATTGAATACTCTAAGTGAAAAAACAGAATGGTTGTATGGATATACTTTTGCACCATGATAAAGTTAAAAAAAAAAATTGTAAGAGGAACCACCCTTAAGTTGGGGACTTTCTCTGTTTTCCCCAGGTTTGCCTTGTGTCAAAGTCGTTGGCACTAGGACAGGAGAGTGGAAACTCTCTGCCTGCTATTCATAGAAAATGCATCTATCTATACTTCTATACTCCCTGGGAAACCAGGATTTGATAATTCTTGTCTAGGTGTATTTTAAACTTGCTTTGTTCTGCCAAATCTGCATTCTGCAGATCAAAACTGGAAGACAGCCACAAGTTCAAAGATCTTGATGACTAAAGAACATTTGAAGGCAGAGCAGGAAGTTGCACCAGGCGGACTGGGCTCTGCCCACCCTCAGATAATCAGGCTCACAGAGTGTACCGGGAATGTGGAGCCAATGCCGTCATGGACGCATGCGCTATGGTACCTCGTTGTCTTGGGACACAAACAGAATGTGCAGTGCCTGGTAACAACATGGAAATATTTTGCAAAACTAATAGGAAGGGTTCAGAATAACATTTGGGGGTGAGGGGAGCACAGTTTTTGCATATTTTTTTGAACTCTCTGAGATAGGTTTATGGTTGCAACATTGAGGTTAATTAGAATTGCAAAGAGACGCTCGGACCTGCATCTGAACCTTCACATTTACCTGAAAAATTCGGTTAAAAACAAGTCGAGGTGTTATCTTCCAGCTTATTTGAATTTTTCTTTTTAAAATGTTTTTATAGTTACACATAATAGTGGGGTTCATTTTGGCATAATTATGCATGCACATATATAATTTGCTCCATTTCAATCCAGCACTGAATTTTTCTTGTTACCCCTGAACAGACAGAGTCAGCAAAAAGTCCTCACAGATGATTTCTTCTAGGGAGTTCAGGTCCCTCCCTAAAAGAAGAGCATGACTTATCCTAAGCCACTGAGAGGTGCCCAAGGGGCCCTTCTGGGGCTTTACCAGAGCAACAGAAACTCCCTTCCTTTGGATGAGAGCTGGTTCCCAGGGGACTGGGGAGGGACAGGGCAGTGATGTGCCAACCATGCCAGACTCTGGTCATGTGTTTGCCCAACATGAACGTCTTCAGTCCCAAAACATAGGTCCATGCCAGTGCATATTTGTACTTCCCTGATCAGGAAACCTCCACCACTCCCAGGGAATTGTGTTCCAGAGGCCACTGTGTTTTGTTCTTATATATCTTACCCAATCTGGGAACAGCCTTTAGATTGTGGTTGTGAAGACTCTCCCCAGTTGTGCTACAAAAGAAGACTTGATCCCATCTGCCAAAAATAATCAGAAATCTCACCACCCACCTCAAGTCTCCCTGGGGCTTGTGAGGTTACTATGGAAAAGCCCAGGACCCACTGGACAGAGCAGGGCCAGGTTCCCGGACTTCTCGGTTAGTAGGGGTGAAGACACTGTTCTTGCAACAGAGAGCCTTGCAGCTTCCCCTGCCTCAGCTCTGAACTGAGAGGGAGCAGGTGAGAGTGAACTTGAACTTCCCAGCTGAGTCTATCCCCAACTGCTTAGGCAGGTGAAAGGCTTTGGCATCTCTGGTCTACTGATGCCTGTCAGTCATACTGAAATGGATGTAGGGGGGAAGAACCAGAGGGGAGACCCTACCCAGAGCCGAGCTAGTGCTGCTCACCCACCCATGCAACCTTTGCAGAGCCTGGAGGGGCTGCTACAGGCTTCCTGCTTGCTCTCTTTTCCTTTCCTTTCCTCAACGGCAAGAGCCAGAGCCATCTTGCTCACTGCCATATCCCAGGTATCCAGTCTCCTGCCTGGTGCACAGCAAAGCCTCTGAAAGTGTGTGCAGGCTGAATATTTATCAATCCATCCTCAATTTATAAGGCCAAGGAAACCCTCTATAAAATAGAAATGACCTGAGGAAGCAGCAATCACAAGAAGCCACTTGTTCCCTCTCTGAGCTAAAATTTGATTGTGTGTAATTCAGTATGAAAATTGGGAGGTCCAAAAGGTGCAAAATAAAAAAAATACTTGGAGTGTGCAAAGTTGAGCCCCTCTGATGTGGGAAGCTGAGGGGAAGCCTTGTTCTGTACCCAGAAGGCAAAATCACCAGCATTTGTCCATGTTCAAGATGGGGACAAAGATGAGGAGCAGTTCAATACTTCAAGTTCCAAAGTGTGACCGTGCATAAACAGCCAGTAATTGCCGTTAAGCCACAGCAGATGCCCTTAGTAATTACCCTCCTGTTTTCTCTTGTCTTAATAAACTGTAAAACACAAAGCCACTGGAGAACCTTGTAGAAATACTCAGAGGCAGACCTAGGTGAGAACTCAAAGGAGGCAGCTCTGCGCAGTCCCGCCTCTTTCAGATCTGGTACACCTGCTTGGGTTTTTTTTTTTCACCTGACAGCAAGGCTAATTAAAATGCAAATTCTAAATAAGAAAATGTTTCCTCTTTCTCTCTCCCAGTATATAAATATGAAAAATACTTCAAAACTCATACATTGCTAGACAAAAAGAAAGTGCTACCAAAAAAAAAATGTTTCTTCAAAAGAAAGAAAAAAATTTCAGAAGTAAAATAATATGGTGATTTCCCCTTTACACTTCCCAAACTCACTTTTTTTTCCTCTTCTTTAATTCTTTTTTTTTCCTCCTTATTTTAGCCTACAGGTGACATGTAACTTGAGTGGCACTGCAGGTATATTAATGAAGCCCCGCGTATCTCGTGTCCCTTTCTAGGTTGCTTGCCTTCAACCTCCTCCCTGGCTGAATTAATGAATAGCTAAAAGGCTGATTTCAGATGCTGGAGTGAGAGGTTGTGCATGAGCCCCTCAACTTTGCTGCCTTTGCTCTGAAACCATGATTAGTTCTCTCACCAGTAAAGTGAGAGAAAGACCAGGAGGAAGAAAATCTCAAATTCACCCCAAAATACACACCCCTGTATACATTCAGAGAAATGAGAGATGAGGAAAAGAGTGTTTGCATTCACACACACACACGCACACACACACACACACACAGAGTAAGCCTGACTTGCCCCAACTCTGCTCTTCCCTGAGTGAGGGGCTTCCCTTACCATTCTGGATCACGCTGATCAGGGTGACAATGGCCAGCAGGACAACATTGCCCACGGTTTCTTGATCCATGCTTGCTTGGGGCTGTGAAGAGGGAACTGGTTTGGCTCCAGCGCTGTGGCCTGCTCTGAGCAGGAAGGGGAAGTGCGGGCCTGTGCTCTGTCTTTCCTCATTAGACATTCTGAAGGTCCCCAACACAGTGCCTTCTTCTTTCTTCTTCTTCTTTTTTTTTAATTAGCCACCAAAGCATCCAGGCTCTGAGTCCCTGTGACCTGCCTGCCAGGAGAGCAGGGCTTGGAGGAGAAGCAGACAGGGCTGGCCCACTCGCCTGCACTGCCTTGTCATGGGAGGTCCCCTGAGAGTCTCCAGAATCAGCCCAGGAACCCAGCCCCTGACCAATGCAAGCCCCGTGAAGGAACCAGAGGATCTAGAAGACACTGTCATCTCTGATGTTGGCAACAAGAAAGAAGAGAAGGTAAATGGAAAAAAAAAAAAAAAAACTTCTATGTATATAGCACCAGGAAGACCTGGTGGGGAGTTTGGGGAACCAAGTGACACTTAATTCATTGGGACTCAGAGGAGCATAGACTTGGATAGATTAATGAATGAATGGTGATGAGTGTGAGAGAGCTGAGGTCTCGTCCTGCAAAATGTTGATGGTGATGATAATGATGATGGTTATGGTGATAAAAAGAATTAAAGAATTAAGCCAAAGATTAAAACTGAAACATAGTAAGGGTCAGAAATGGAGTTACCAGCTGGGCATGATGGTACATGCCTGTGATCCCAGTGGCTCAGGAGGCTGAGGCAGGAGGATCATGAGTTCAAAGCCAACCTCAGCAACTCAGTGAGGTCTTTAGCAACTTAGCAAGACCCTGTCTCAAAATAAAAATATAAAAGGGGCTGGGGATGTGGCTCACTGGATAAGCATCCCTGGGTTCAAACCCGAGTACCCCTCCCCCCAAAAAAATAAAAGAGAAAGAAAGAAGAGAACCCCTAAGGAAACTTCCAAAGAAGGATTATTGAACACTGCAACTGGCTTTTCTGAAGCAACTATACAAACACCTCCCCTGAATTCTTTCCAACTTAATAGTAAGATTAGACTCCACTGTCCCGGAAAAGGGCAAGAGTGCACCCCTGGGTGGTCCGGGGGGGTCTCCTGGTGCTTTTCCAATTGCAAGATTCCTACAATCTTTGTCCCAGACTCAACTATTTGGTGTTAATAAGGAGGTACCTTTTTCAAAGCCTTACTTTGAAAGAAAACATTGGCCACTGTTGCTGGTGGTAGCAGGCAGTTCTCAGTGTGGAAAAGGTGGTGAGGGAGAAGAGATCATGTCCCCATACCTACAGCAACAGAGGCCAGCTGGATTGTCCTCAATTCAGCTTCAAGAGAAAGAAATTGGTGGAGGCAGTGTGCAGAGTTTGGATATATAAAAGCCGGTAGCCATGTCAAGCTGGCCATGACTCTCTTGGGTGCTGAGTGCCTGGCTCATTTTGTAGAGTATAGTCAGGATTCTCCAGAAAGGCAGAATAAATGAATACAGATAGATAAATAGATGATAGATAGATAGATAGATACATACATACATACATATGAGAAGGAGATTGACTTATCATAGGAATTGGTTCTCACAGTTATGGAGGCCAAGAAATCCTGCAGTCTGCCACCTGGAGAACCAGGAAAGCTTGTGGTAATAGTAGATCAGTCTCAGTCCAAAGGCCTGATAGTTGGGGAGGCCAATGGTACCAGACCAGGTTGAGTCCCAGAGCCAAGAGTCTGATGTTCATGGGCAGGAGAAAGCAGATTTTCCAGCTCAAAGAGAGGAAGGAATTCATACTTCTCCCACATTTGATTCTATCTGGGTCCTCAACAGATTGAATGATGCCCACCCACATTAACCAGGGCAGATCTTCTTTACTCAGTCCAGCGATTCAAATATTAATCTCTTCCAGAAATACCCTCACAGATTCACCCAGAAATAATGTCTGACTAGCTATCCAGGCAAACCCATAACCAAGTAAAGTTGACATAAAACTAGCCATCACAGAGTTATTACAAGATTAAATTAGGGGCACAAGACTAGTAACATTTGTGGATGCCCCTTGGTGAGAGTTCATTTGCACATGCAATTTGGTAAGCTCCAGGGAATATGCAGTTTTCCGAAGCTAGTGGTTTGCACTCCCATACAGAGTTAGCCCTTCTAATAATTGCCAACCTCGATAACAGAAGCCAGAGCCCTGCCAGGGCAGTCCAGTTGCAAGTCATAGGAGGAGTTCAAGCTTGCTTGGGCAAGAAGGGAAATTTATTAGCTCAAAGAATCCAACAAACTGAGAAAATAAAAGTTGAGAAGGGCAGAGCTGGACCTTGGAGCTAGGGAGTTCCCTCTCTCTGCCTCTGTCACCCTCCCTCTCTCTGTCTCTGGGCTCTCTCCCTCCATCTCTCTGCTTCTTTCTCAGTCACTCTTCCTCCCCACCCACCCCCTGCAGCTTCTCTTAGCATGTCAGACATAGATCTCTCTACAGAACAAAGTTCTGTTTTCCACACAGTGGAAAATATGTCCACCTGCATCTCAGGAGTTTTACATCTTTGATCAACTGTCAAGAGCAGACTTCTCTCATCTAAGCTCTTAGAACAACCTCATTGGCCCAAGCTGGCCAGATAGCCATTCCTGGGGAGGCCAACCCAATGGCAGGAAAACAAGAGCCTAGTAATTCCCACGGTCAGGGTTGAGGGGAATGTTCCTTAAAAAAAAAAAAAAAAAAAAAAAAAGGTGCGGAGAGAGCGCTGGTAAATCTACCAAGGTGCTTTGCTTGCTACTTATAGCCCCAGATTACATTTTCCAGTGTTTGAAGTTTCTTTATCTTATACTTTGGTGTCTCATCCACATCTCATCCTGCTTGAGGGTTTATGTTATGCAAATGTGTGGCCCACGTGCCAGCACCCAGAAAAAAACGGCATCCACAGGACCTAAGGAAGCAGACCTCGATGCTACTTGGACCCTTTGATCCCCACCAAAGGCAGGGGACCAGGTAGGTGTGCTCTTGCTCTTTCCCCAAGACTTTCTAAGCCCCACAAACTGGGGAGAATATGTCCCCTTCTGAAGGTGCCTGATTGGAGGTTCAGTGACTCCCGCCCCGGCACCAGGAGCTCCCTGGAGTCACCAGAATGGAGAGCACGTGCTGGTGGCCGAGTCCTCTTCACCCGGTAAGTGCGTGCTCATAGCCACCCGAGCTGGCCATTAAATTACAGTGTGCACATTAAGATTCTGGCTGCGGCTACGGAGGAGCACTTATCAGAGGTGAAGCCTCTGGAAACGCCATTCATCTCAATAGAGAGCTGCTGAGACAGAACAAAAAGGCCCGGGCACTTGGGGGCGGGGGAGGGGCGCTGCCCGCCTTTCCCTGGCTCCGCACGGGCACCGCGGGCCGCGCCAGGGACAGTCCAGAGCAACCCGCGGCCTGGGGCACTGGGCAGCTGTGTCCAGAGGCCTGGCTGTGCTGGGCACTGTGCCAAGAGCTTCACAGTGGATAATTTATCCCCCCCACACACACCCCACATGACACCCCACCCACCCACCCCGTGCACACCCACCCACCCCGTGCACACCCATCATTGCCCATACGTGGTCAAGGACAGCCATGTACCCAGGAGCAGAACTGGGATCCAACACAGGCCTATCTAGCTTTAAAGTCTGGGGTTTCAACCACCCTACCTGCTGCTGAGGAATCATTTTCAGAACTTGGTACCCTCTGCCCATCCGCATCATTGCTTGGCAATCCTGTCCTAGGCTGGCAAATTAAGCAATGGCCTCTCCACTCTTGAAGAAGGAATGGAAAACACACACCCATCACAGGAAATAACATATCCCCAAGACACCTGGCTGTTCCCTAAGATAATTTGACAAGAAATATCCCACAGCTCCAAGGCTGTGGGCCTGCCCCTCTCCTGCCCACCCCCTGCTCCCAGACCCTCAGTACAGAGGCCTGTGCTGTACTTGTCTGTGTATGACAGCTTCGTTAGACAAATGTGCCTCGAGTAGGGAAGGATAATTAGCACATTCATTAATTAGAGTACTGTTAGTAGTTTGACTGTGAAGGACAACCATTTGTCAACAGACATCAGGACAGCTGGGGCCAAGCAGTGACTCAGGGGGGCAGCAACCCAGGGATGGCAGTGGCACTGACCAGCTGCTATTTAAAAACAGGGAGGCTGCTCATACATTTAGAGCTAAGCACATCCGTCACCATGGCAACGTGCAGCCACTCCGCCTGCCTGTCAGACCACATTCGTGCATGCTTCACCCTCACCCCAGGGTGGGTGCTGCCATCTCATGAGATCTCTTCCTTTCACTTCCCATTCAAGGTGCCCTCAGTGTTCATTAGGATGAGGACATACCCGCCCAGAGGTAGTGACAGAGGGGACACATGAAGTGGGTCAACCCTAGGTGAGGCGTAAAGATGCAGCCCAGGTCTCCAGGCACAAACTATCCATAGTTACAAAACCGTTTCTGTTCATTTCCGTTGAGCTAAAGAATATTCAAATTGATATTGATCTGAAAGATAAGTGTAAACGAACAAAGAAACCAGTTGTTCCAGATGTCTCAGGCCAATACTCTTTGAGTGTCATTTCTCCTTCCCTGACTGCTATCAGAGAGCCTTTCCTTCCATGAGCAGTCTGTGGTTCTGAATTGAATTGAACCAAATTGAGATGAATCCTCACATCATTCCATAGATGAGGAAACTGAGAGTGAATTTGCTACAACCCGAAATGCTGTCGACTAAATCCTATGCATGCTCAGGGCACTGAGGTAGGTGCTTTACAAATCAAAGTGGTATCTACAGGTGCGACCTCCCCTCTCTGTTGTCTCAAGTTATAAGCTAATCATAGCAGTGCAAAGCAAGACGTTTTACAAGTCGTGGGCATTCACACAGACAGCAAGGAACAGAGGAGTATCCACAAAACGCTTCTCCTCTCCCATCAAACACACACACACACACACACACACACACACACACACACACACAATGGTGTTCATGAGTTTGTAGAAAAATTAAACAAATGACCCATAAGTGTGGAAAACAACGTGTGCAGTGTGTTGTGTACAAAATCGAAGCTTAGTCGTGCTAACTCATGTACCTCTAAGGAAGAGATCAGTAATGAGCATGACCTGCCTTGAGAGCATTCGGTTCAAGTAGGATTAAAAATTGTGTGTTTAGCCAACAAATAAATAAAAAGAAGGAAGACCAGGACAGAACAGAGGAAGGGGACTAGGGGGAGGGCGGAGGGAGGGAAGAGGGAGCACTGGGGACTGAAATGGAGCAAATTAAATTTCCATGCATGTGTGATTATCAAAATGAACCCCAGTATTATGCATGACTATCATGCATTAATAAAAGCATTTTTAAAATAAAGTAGTGGTGCTTGGGCTGGAGATGTGGCTCCATGGTGGAGCACACGCTTAGCATGAAGGAGGCCCTGAATTCATTTGCCGGAGCTGGAAAAGAAAATAGTTACAATGTTCATATCTGCTCAGTTGACTGTTGACAAAGTAATTCAAGGGGAAAGGCAAGTCTTTTCAACAAAAAGCACTAGAACAACCAGATATTCATATGGGAAAGAAAGCGAACCTTGACCCTTCCCTGTAAACACACAAAATGAAACTAGATATGAGTCTTAAATCTAAACCTAAAAGCTAAAAATACAAAGTTCTAGAAGGAGACATAGGAGAAGGTCTTTGTGATCGTGAAGAAAGCAAATATTTCTTAGAGAACACAAAAAGCATAAGCTATGTAACAAAAAATCCAATAAATCAGGCTTCATCCAAATTTAAGGCTCTTCTGATCTTCAAAAGATACCATTGAGAAAATAAAAGGCAAGCCACAGGCAGGGAGAAAAATATTTGGAATACATAAATCTGACAACGAACTTATATCCAGAATATATAAATAACTTACTTCCAGTAAATGATAACAAGATAAACAATCCCATTTTAAAATAGTTTAATTGGGGTGGAGGTATAGCTCAGTGGTAAAGTGTATGCTTCACACACTCAATTCTGGGTCTACTCTCCACAACCAAAAAATAAAATAAGTTAGTAAATGACTTGAAAGGACCTTTCACAAAAGAAGATAAGTGCGTGAAAACACTGACCATCGATAATGGCCAAGGAAATACAAATTAAACCCACAATGAGATAACACTGTGCACCATTAGGATGGTGAGCAAGGGTGCGAGAAACTGGATTTCTAATTGCTGGTAAGAATGTAAAATGGTAAATGTAAAAATGGCAACATCTAAATACAAACACTGGAAGAAGTTTGCCAGTTTTTCAAAAAGTTCCACTTACTAATATGACCCAGCAATTCCATCTGGAATTTCTTCAAAAGATATAAAAATAACTATCTTGTATCAGCCAGGGTTTGACTAAAGAAGCAGAACCACTTGGAGATATTATATATTTTTAATATATATAGTTAGATATCTATATTTATATATGCTTGTACTTTCAAGGGATTTGTTATAGGAATTTGACCTTTGTGATAAGGAGAGCTAGTTAAACAATTTTTTAATTTTTATCTCTGGGGAGTCACTGTAACAAAGTGCCACAAGTTGAATGGTTTAAAACAACAGAGATTGATTGTCTCATAATTCTAGAGACAAAAGTCAAAGTATGGACTTTTTTTTGACAAAAGTCAAAGTCAAAGAAGCCTAAAGTCAAAGTGTGGGTGGGGCTGGCTCCCACTGGCAGTCTGCCAGGAGGGTGCTCCCTTGCCTAATTTCTGGGGATAATCCTTGCTGTTCCTTGGCTGGAGTCTCCACCTCTAGGGTAACTTGGCACTCTCCCCTCCTATCTCTATCTTCACAAGGACACCGGGTTACCTTCTGCGGGTTACCTTCTGTGCAGGCACACCCTACTCCTGTAGGGCCTCTTCTTCATTGATTACCTTTACAATTACCTTATTTGCAAAGAAGGCCACATTCTGAAGGACTCCTTGTTAGGACTTGTCTTGCTGGGGGACAGAATTAGATTCCCTAACAGTGAGGCTACTGTTTCTGTGGGCTGTTGCTAAACCCTAAAATCTGGAGGGCAGGCTGTCAGGAAAGGAAAAGGGACATGAAGAATGGGAAGCAAGGACAAACGGAAGCCTGTGAGGCTGAGCTGCTGTGGAAATCTGCTGGAAACTAGGAGAATGGGCTGGAACCATCCATGCCTGTCACTCACTGACTCAAAGACCCAGCCGGTGCTGATGCTGGGCACTTTCTGCCAGAGAATCTGGGACCCTTATTGAACCATCAGAGAAACTGAAGGAGTTTCCAGCAGAAGCTGGATGAGCGGGGGCAGGACACCGCCCTGAGCCAACCCAGTGAATTGGCAGGTTAGCAACAATATGCAGCAGAACTGAGTACCCGCCACACCTGCTGAGCATAGCAAGATGGCTGCCCCTTCACTTCCACCTTCCTAAGCTCATATGAAACGTCCCACACTAACCCAGAACTATGCAGGGAAGCGAATTCAGGAAACACAGATCCCACATAGGTAATTGGGCACAAAACCAATCGACCATTGACCACACTTGGCACTGATCAGCCAGGTACATGGCTGTAACCACGCCAAAGTTAACTTCCAGAAAAGACAATGGCAAAATCATCTTCCATCTAACCTAAAGAAACCTTCCCTCATCCAACAGAACAAAACACTTACCTTCTCTCCCAAGAGAGGGTACAAATCTCATTCACCTTTGGGAGAAGTTCCTTCTGCTTGTAACTGAATCAGTTTCCCTTTTTGATAGATGGTAACTTAAATATTGAGATACAATATTAATTAATAGTAATCAACACATTATGTTACACAGGAAGGGAATTGAATAGAGGAATTGAAAAAAATGGTTAATATATACACAGATATAAATATAGCAAGAAATGTTCAATACTATCATTGTCATTGTTTCCAGAACTGGTTCGGTGGTTGTTGACTATCCATACGTCTATCCATATGTCTCTTACCCAGACCTTGTCACCAGTTTTCCACTCTTGTCCATTCTAAGTTTTAACCATCAGCCTAAACCATTCTACAGTCCTTTGCCCTCAGCAGGCAACTCAGTTGGCCAAAGATCCTTACTTGGTGAAGTGACCCAAATCTTCGTTCCTAAAGGGTCTGAATCATCAGTCCTACATGTATTGGGTTGTTATTGTTGTCCGCCGACATTAATCCAGAACATGGAGTATCCAACCTCCCCTTAGTGATTAGGACAATCCAGGTAGGAAGGGAACTCCCCTTCCTTGCCCGTTGGTTCATTTAATGGACTTGTCACTGTGTTCCCTGATTGAAACATCCCCCCTAGGAACTAAAATTTCTATACTAGCAGAGCTTAAAGTTTCAGAGATGGGAAGGAAATCTTCACTGCAGCCACCAGAAGCAATAATGAGAAAAGCCACTCCCATTTTTACCCTATGATCGCTGAACCCATGAATCCTGAATATGGGAAAAGAAGCATCACAGTTGGTCGTTGAGGTAGAGCACATACTGCCTCTTGGAGGACAGAACCCCAGGCCTGCAAGGTGTTGCCACCCAGCTGTATTATCACTGAACCTTTAAAAATCCATGCCACTGTTCTAATCAGGCCACCTGATCACTGCAGGACCAGTAAAGCCCAGAACCATGAGCCCACTGCTGTACTCCCTTGGATGTAAAACTGCTTCTCTGTTCAGAAACAGTGATGAATGGAAAACAAAATTAAATCCTTGGACAGACGCATTAGAGTGAGGGAAGGTGAATCTATACCCAGAGTGAATGTCTTTGCCCGTGAAGAAAGGCAGCCCTGCCTCTTCCAGGATGGAAGTGCTCCAGTATAATCAACCCGCACCAGGTGGCTTTCTAATCACCTCCCCTAACCCCAGGAACGGTGCTATGTTGGTGTAGATGTCTATTTTTGGCAGATTGAGGACTCAGCAATAGGTTGAGCCAAATTAGCCTCGATGGGTAAAATCCATGTGGCTGTGTCCACACATGGCCCTGACCTCATGGCCATTATTTGTTAGTGCATTGGACAAGGGCCAAGATGATGAGGAAAGAGGCTGACCATGATGTCAGCATGGATGATCTTGGCTACCTGATTATTAAGATCTTTCTCTACTGTTTTACAGTGAGTAGTCATGCAGAATATATACTCTCGCATTTGGTTGTGCAGATGATTCTACCCATATGTCTCTTACCCAGACCTTGTCACCAGTTTTACAAACTTGTCCATTCTAAGTTCTAACCATCAGCCTAAACTATTAGCCACTGTCAGTTATTTAGTCTGTTTTATGACCATCTCTTCTTTTGGGCAAAATGAATACTTACTGGTACTGCTCAAAGTTCTTCCCCTTGAGGGGATTTTCCTTCACCACTGTCCTTCAGGGGCACCCCAGAGTGGACCTGTGCTGCAGTTGTCTATTTTGTCAGTATGAGTATATGTGCGGACACCAAGAAAACACAACCCAATTTTTTCTTCCTTAGTCATTGGAAATTGCTATGAGCAAATTGAGAGGGAGCAGTCAACATGGCTGCATACTGGACAAAGGCAGGTGCTATTTGCTCATGCAACAGAATTGTTCTTGCAGGACCTACCTGAGTCCCTTTGATGCTGAAATGCTGATGTGTGCCCCCAACTTTCTGGCTTGAGTAAGATGATGCTCGTTGATGATGGACAGCTCAGGTCACAGACTGTGGTGGCCCACAGTGATACATTCAGTGTTTATGATTAATAGTAAGCCAGGTGTTTCTCAGAAAGAGAATATTTATCTTCAGAGGATGATATATCTCTGCTCCAAAATCCTTAGGGGTTAGGCTGGGACTCACCTAGAAAAACCTGCCAAAGGCTGCAAGCAACTTCCCTATCTATCCCGACACTTTGAGTCTATTATATCAGTTGGGTCTTAAAGCGTAAGTGACAAAGCAGTTTGCAGGATAGACTGAACTTATCTATAGAGACTTCGTTGTCCTGGTGTCACTCAAAACGATAAGCTTTGTAGATTGCTCAGTAAATGGGTGGGAATAGCATGCTCAAATGAGATGTAGGCTGCCTCCAAAATTCACATGGATCTTCTACACATTAAGCTTTTTTCTTTGTGGCAGGAGGATCAGAAGCAAAACCTTATCCTTCATCTTGGGATGAATAATTTGCCATGATCCAGACTACTGGATTCCAGAGAAATTTCTCAGCCTAGGCAGGCCTCAGATGTGTGTGTGTGTGTGTGTGTGTGTGTGTTACAAATCCACCCCATGTCCACACAAAGGCCTGTACTTTAATGTCTGTAGCCGTTATTCAAATAGCCCAACAATGGAAATAACCCAAATGTTCATCAGCAGATGAATGAATAAACAAATTGTGGTATATTCTTACAATGGAATTATTCAGTAATAAAAAGGAACAAACTACTGATGCTTACAACATAGATGAAGCCATTATGCTGAATCAAAAAGACAAAATAAAACAGAGAGCATGTTGTATGATTCCATTGCATGAACTTCTAGAAAATATAAATATGATCTATAGTGACAAAATCTTCAAGCCATTATGCTGAATCAAAAAGACAAAATAAAACAGAGAGCATGTTGTATGATTCCATTGCATGAACTTCTAGAAAATATAAATATGATCTATAGTGACAAAAAACAGATAAGTAGTTGCTGAACCTGGGGTTGGGTTTTGACTGGGTATGAACAGTAGAGAACCTTCTTTGGAGTTACAGAAATATTCTATATCCTCACTCTGCTAACGATTATATGGAAGTACACATTTGTCAAAAATTATACAGCTGTATACTTTAAATGGGTACATTTTATTGCATATAAATTATATCTCAATAAAACTGACTCTAAAGAGCATTTAAAAAATTTTTTTGATGTGTGGTCAGCTCAGAAGCATTTTTCACTTACAAGTTAAAGTGAATTGCACAGAAGATGAATCACTTTATTTAATAAAGTTTCAACAAAGGAATTTATATTAACTACATTATGTAATATATGGGATATAGGATCTCCTGGCTTTGCATTAGTTTAGAAATATCAGATAAGGCCAGGTATGGTGGCACATCCCTGCGATCCGAGTGACTTGGGAGACTGAGGCAGGAGAACTGCAAGTTCAAGATAATCCTCAACAACTTAAGGAGGCCCTAAGCAACTTAGCAAGACCCTGTTTCAAAATAAAAAATAAAAAGGGCTGGGGATGCAGCTGAGTGGTTAAGTGTCCCTGGGTTCAATCCTTGGAATAAAGAAAGGGGTGAGGGGAGGGAGGAAGGAAGGAAGGGAAGGAGGGAGGGAGAGAGAGGGAGAGAGAGGGAGGGAGGGGGAAGGAGGGAGGGAGGGAAAGAGAGAAAGGAAGGAAGGAAGGAAGGAAGACAGATCAGGTAGGGAAAGCTCTGTTAGCCTTTTTCCTACACAGACCAACAATACTGCCTATGGGGTCAAGCCACTTGCACTCATTCCTTATTGTGCATCCCTTGTTCTTCCGCAGACTTTGGTTTAAGTAGTTACCTGGTATGATCACCCATCTGTGATTCTAAGGTAATCAGATGTCCTGGACTAGTCCAAACAATAAATCAATTTCACCTATATGGAAAAAAAACAATGAAATGGCTATAAATGGCCTCTCATCCAGATCATCTTCTCTCTTTGGCCAGAAGCCACCCAACTATGAAGTTGGATTATTATCCTCAAAGAACAAATGTAGACAGGAAAGACAAAAAAAGCATCAAAAAGAAAGCATTAAACACAAATGAGCTCAGATAATGAGCCAATCAATTAAAAGACAGGAATTTAGCTGATTCTGTTAGGAATTTGGAGAAAAGTCTTCATGAAATTTTGTCACTGTATAACTTAATCTCAAGCAAAACTTGTAGGGACCAACTATCCCAAATCAAATGGAACGGTCATATTTTAAACCTGAATCCTAGAGTATCAGAGTAATATATACAGGAAAAGGAACCCCACCCAATAGTGAACAGTAGTAGATAACATTTATTGAGTTTCTGCCTAGAACCATGCTAAGCACTCTATATACGTTATCTTATTCAGTTCACTTTGCCAAGATATAAACTGAGAGTCACAGTAACTTGCCCAAACTTACCATCTAGCAAACGGTGGAATTGAGTCTTTTTTCTGGTCTAGCTTTCACTTTTATGCTCTGCTCTCCTTTCAATTTGCTAATATGAAATATGGGCATTTTCAATTATCAACACATTCTCATCAAACTAAGAATTGAAGGAAACTTAAAAAAAAAAGACCTACTATTAACCATACTCATGGTGACAAACTAGAAACTTTCCCATTAAAATACTGAAGAAGGCAAGGAACTCTCTCCAAACAACTTCTTTTTAACATTGTACTAAAAAGTCCTAGATAAAGAAAAGGAAATAAAAGTTGTACAAATTGGGAAGGAAGGAATAAAACTCCTTTTCCACCAATGACATAATTGTCTACATAAAAAATCTGAAAGAATAAACAAAAACTCTTGAAATTAGTGAGCAATTATAGCAAGGTTGCAGGATAGCGGTTTGGTATACAAAAACAATCACTTTCCTATATACCAACAATGAGCATCTGAACTTTAAAAAAAAAAGTTCATTAAAATCACAGTGCCATCTACATTTTCATCCACCCCAAAGAAAATACTTAGTCCTAAATCTAACAAAATATGTACAGATCTAGATAAGGAAAACTAAAAGACTCTAATGAAAGAAATCAGAGAAGAGATATCCCATGTTCATCAATAAGAAGACTCAATATTGTCAGGATGTCGGTTCTTTCCAACTTAAACATTAGATTCAAGCCATACCAATCAAGTCCAAGCAAGTCATTTTGTGGATATCAACAAACTGATTTTAAAGTGTATGTGGAGATGCAAAAGACTTAGATGAACCAATAATATTGAAGAAGAAGAAAAAAGAAGACGGATGACTTCTTCAGGAATTACTAAAAAGAGAATTCAAGACAATCTGATATTAACAAAAGAATATATATCAGTGGGACCAGGATCTTATAAATAAACTAATATAACCTATTATAGTCAATAGATCAATGATAAAGAAGCAAAAATATAATGATACCAAGATAGTCTTTTCAACAAATGGTGCTGGAACCAGACATCCACATTAAAAAAAAAAAAAAAACAAAAACACACTAGACATGGATCATATGCCCTTCACAATAAATGATTTACCACACATTATTCTGTCTACATATTCTACTTCTTTTATCTCTTAGCAATGTATCACTGGATCTGAAACAAATCATGCTCTTACAGAATCTTCAACATGGCAACTATTTTTAAACATGTATGATTAGAAGAGTTCCAAGTAATTAGTTAGAAGTGAGCTAACATCTCCCACTGATCTATTAAAAGAATCATGGATTAGACACAGTTCTATAAACCTAGACCCTAAAGAGGATCAGGTGACATTAGGCAAGAGGACTAAACATTTTATATCTTCTGTGTTTTTTTATTTATTCACTCATTCACCAAGGATATATATACCATGTGCACTGGTTTGACATTAAGCAATAAATCCAGTCAGTGTTAATACTAGTTAGACTTCAGTTTATTTGCCTACAAGCAAAAAAACACAAAAGAGCAGTGACTTAAACACTTCAACATCTAAGCCATTAAATGAGAGTTTATCTTCTCTCATGTAAAGGAACTTCAGTGGTAAGCAAACCAGGGTTGGTGTGGCAACCCCAAGGCCATCAAGGACCTGGGTGACTTCTTTCTTCTCCCGCCATCATAAGATATGACTTTAACATAACCTGATGGTCTTAAATGACTTCTGATGTATCTGCCATATGCTCTGAATTTAGGAAGCCTGAAAGAGAAAGATTAAGGAGAAAAAAAAAAAAAAAGAATTACCTCTTCAAAGAGCTTCCCTGGAAATACCACTCTTGAACTTCCATTTCTCACTGGCCAGATTGTTGTTACACGGCCATTCCGAGCTGCAGAGGAAACCAGAAATAGAGTCTTTCAGTCAGACACATGACTTGTTGAAATAGAGTCTGAGATGAATGGGGACAAGATATTGAATAGGCCGTTATCACGGTCCTTCTCACACAGGGTAACAGGAAGATCTACCCAAAGGATGTCGGGTCTTGACAAAGACATGAGGAAAGAGGAAATAATGTGTTCGAAGATCTTAAACAGAAAGAAAGTCGTGATGCAGTTGAGGAACTGGAATTTTTTTCATTTAGCTAGAAAAGAGATTGAAAGTGTGGTGTGGAAGGGACTTAGGAAACCACATCGCAAAGGCTCCGCTAGTCCCATCCAGGAGTTTCCAAATGATGCTGGGGCAAGGAGAAGCCCCTTGAAGACTTCAAGAGGAGCAGTCTCACAACTGAATCTGCATCTTTGGAGGTGGCTCTGGCTGCAGCGTGGAGCAGGAGGGAAATGGAGAGCGGCTGGAGTCCCATGCCAGAGGACCATGGAGAAAAGACAGTGGAGAAGACTTGGGTGGTGACGATGGCAGGAGGTGGAAGTTGGTGGATCTGAGGGCTGTCCACAGAAAACTGGACTGTCACCATAGAAGGACTCTGGGATTTCTGACTTACACCACTGGACTAATACAGGGCCCACTCCCTGAGAAATCCCTTCAGGACCTTTTGGCTGTCGTCCTTCTCACAGTGCTTAGTCAGGGGGCACTTGGGGGTGTGGTTGACGTTCTGGGTCTTGATTGACTATTCTTGAGTGAATAAGCCTTGCAGCCCCGCCCCCAGACCATCCAGCAGTGCTATTGTAACATGGCAAAATTGGACTTGATGCAGTTGTATGATATTAAGAATGAAAATGGGTAATCATGAGTGTAATGCATTCCACTATTGTCATGTGTGTAAAAAAATAAATAAATAAATAAAAGAATGAATGCCCATCTCCTATGGCCTCCTGATAGGGAAAGAAGAAGGATGAGGGGTGCAGCCTACACACCCCGTCTTGGGACTGGATTCTGCCACAAAAAGCATCTATGCCCACAGAGAAGGGAGGAGAAAAATTAGAAAAGCTGTCTGCTCCCAGGATGATGCTCCAGGGCACAGGCGAGCCATTCTCTTAGGGATGAGAAGGGCAGGGAGAGGAGAAGCTGCTTTGCCGGTTCTTTCCTTTATTGACAGAAATTATGCAGCCAGCAAGGAGACAGAATACTCATATTAAATGACTATGCATTCGAATATTCAAATGTTACGTTTTTTTTCCCCCCAGCAAATTAGCCTAACCACATTAGTGGAGTATATATAGCATTAAAGTGTTTTTGTTCCTGTTTTCCTTTCAAATAAACTAGCTGAAGACATTATTGTTTGCTGTGTTAAATGGATTTCATAACTAATACGGGATGTGGCTAAATTCATATTGCTGTGATCATTTTAATTGAATTTCCTGACTCCGACTTGTTTAATTGTCAACTCTTAGCACTGCATTAAACATAAGGTTCCAATGTTATTAATATGAAATGCTCACATTCCCTTACGCCTGTGATTATATTTTTTGCTTATCCTTCCTGAATGTTGTATTAAGTCTATTTAAAAGATATCCCAAGAGACCCTTATATGTTTACTGCATTAAAAGAAAAACAGATGTTCTCACATATCATGAAAGATAATACAATTTACCTTGTGTATGAAGCTTGTTGAGAACCACTTAGAGATCTTTTTTTAGGTAGCCAGGGAGTTTAATCTATAGCATCCAAGAGTATATAATATTGTAAAATTAGAAAATAAAAGCCAATCACATTTCCCAAATGCAAACACACACATTCAAAGTATTCTCACCCAAAAGGAAAACAAAACATTTGAATCTCAGTCCTATTGTTCTCAGGCTGTGTTTGAATCACACTCACAAATTAGAACCGACACAAGCTGATCACCAGAGCATCCCGGAGCATCCCTGATGTCACCTCACTCCTTTGGAACTTGTCCATAACCCCACTTACCCACTTATCTAGAACAAACAACCAATTGTGTCATCACGAAGGATGACCCCAAGCAATCAAAATAGATTTATTTCAGAATATTCATTAAACAGCATTTGACTCTTGGAAATGCCCTGAAGAGACTGGTCATTTTAAAATGATTTTAACAAGCCTAGTGATCTGAAGTCTATACCTGCAGCAGAGAATAAGCAAGAGAGTAGGGAAATGAGACTAAGGATATGAGAACATTTGTTGAATGCAACTAAATCTAAGCTATCTTAACACATTACTTTATTTGATCTTTGCAACAGCCTTATGAAGAGGTATTATTGTCCCCATTTTACAGAGAAAAATATAGAAGGAGGTCATACAACATATGGTAAAGCTCAAGTTCTAACCATAACAATAATCACCAACATTGATTAAGTGTTCTACATGTACCATACACTGTCCTGAGCACCTCACCTCCATCATACCCCTTAATTTTTACAAAAAAAAAAAAATGTCAACCTCCATTGTTGTCACCTCAGAGAGAGATGAGGAATTTTGAGCTTGAAAAGTGTAGAGGTACCTTATGCACCATCACACAACTAGCTAACAACAGAGACAAGCCTCAGACCCTGGACAGTGTGACCCCCAAGCCCTTAAGGTTTCACCACAGCCCTTACTGCACCAACAGAGAAGGGACAACCAGAAGGAGAAACAATGGCAGCAGTAAGAAATGGCGATGGGATGGCAAGAGAGAAATTTCTTTCAATTTAAATAGACTGAGCACGAAAATAAAGTAGAGTAGGCCAAGATGTCCAAAAGATGCTGCTGTCACTGAGGATGAGGGCAGGAGTTTGGACCGAGGGAGGATTGTGAGGCATGCACCCACAAGTTCCATGAGCTTGGGGGAGGGACAGCCAGGTGGTCAGTGGACAGGGTGAACATAGTGAGAGAGGGCTGTTCTAACCTCAGAGGTCAAGAGTTTTCCAGCAGGATGGAGGATGCATGGTTAGGAAGCCACATTGGAAAGGCAGGACTGCCCTATCCCACATCCTGATGTGACCTGAGCCCCAGTGTGGACCCCACCTTTTGATCCTGAGGTTTTGGGCTGCAGAGAATAAAAGGCCTTGTTTGAGAAGAGTGCAGGGATGCCAGATTCCAGCAACATCAAAGAATGTTCTGAGAAATGGTTGAGGCATGCAAGAGTTTGTGGTTCACAGGGTGAATGTTCCAGAGGACACAGTGAAAGGTTTGGGAAGGAAGAGGGGTGGAGGAAGGGACAAGGCTGGTCAGAGACCTGGAGAGAAGGACTGAGCAATAAAGAATTCTGGCTTTGGCCTTGAGCTTCCCATGGTGGAGCCTCAATGAAGTCTCTGAACATCCAAAGCTCAAGGGAGCTTCCCCTGTAAGCAATACAGATGGTCCCCCAAATACCACAGGTCTACTTACAATTTTTGACTATGCAATATTGCAAAAGTGATATGCATTCAGTAGGAATCACACTAGGAATCCTTTTCTCAGGCTAGCTTCGTGTGTCCAGGATCACAATGTCAGGCAGCAGCAGTAATCACAGCTGCCAATCAGCCCAATCATCACCAGGGAAAGAAGCAACATTCCGCAGTATGCTGCATGTCTAAGCTAGGATGTGTGGCAGGTTACACCGATTTAATGTGTCTTCAGCTTATGAGAGGTTCCTTAGGATGCACACTCTTCTTAGGTAGAGGAGATTCTGTTCTCCCTGCATGTGCATGGAAGGATGCAGGAGAGTAGACATTTCATGAAGGGGCTGAGACTTTAGGCAATAACTAAGGAACATAGCCATGCTAAAGAGGTGGATTAGACAGTTTCCCCATCACCCCCGCCACCAACCCAGTATCTTAAAATAATAGTTTTCAGGCTTTAATGTGCATGCAAATAATATAGGAATCTTTTTTAAAAAGGAATAAAAATGGTAAAATGAATTTAAAAAAATAATATAGGAATCTTGATAAGAAGCAGATTGTGACTCAGGAAGCCTAAGGGGGCCTGATCTGCATTTCTGATAAGCTGATGCTACTGTTCCATGGAGCCCACATGCTGGAATAAGGTTTTGAATCCATGGTTCTCTAACTTTGCTGCACATTGCAATTACCCGGGGAGATTTTAAAGCTCCTCACGCCCAGGGTGCACATCAATCTGCATTTCTAGGAGTGGGATTCAGGCAGCCTTATTTTTGAAATTGCTCAGGTGATTCCAGTGTGCAGCCAAGTTGAGAACCACTATCTGCAGACACTTGAGACACATAGAACCCAGTTGTTACTTCGAGGAAAGATTTAGCACTAGTGGTGTGGGGCCAAGTGTTCCTTGGTGGCTGCAGGTATTGGCAGGTAAGAGTAAATCAAGGCCTGGGTGTGGGGACTGTAGGGAGGAGAAGAGTGTTTGCTGCAATTAGGCCAAGGTCAGGCTGGGTTCTTGATTAAAAACTCATGTCAACCCCAGATTGATAAGTTCAATCCTATCTGTTTAAGAAGTTGAGAAATAATAAATAAATAAATAAATAAATAAATAAATAAAAACCTTGCCTGCAGTTCTGGCAAAGGAGCAGGTATCTCCATGTGAGATTCCCCCTGACCTGTGATGGTCTCTTAGCACATGGTGTCCACAATCAGCTCTACCATGCTCCAGTTATTCAAACCTCTTGGATGGTTCATCTCCAAAGGGGAGCCCAGCCTCAATGGCAGAGTCAACAGATGTTTCCCCAAACTCAATTGCATGTCTTATCAGCCTATTTAGAACTGAAATTCTTATTTGACTATGACTAACTCTTGTGTGTGCGTATTTTTGTGAGTATGTTGTGTGTGTGTGTGTGTATGTTTAAGCGTGTCTTTATAATCACTTTGGATTTGATGTCCAGAAAGAGATCACCCTAGAGGTCAATGGGCCATTTGCCTGACCATAAATTCCTTTAAAAGTCCCAATAATCCAAGGGAATGGTAGTGTGATGGACAGAAACTCAGCAGAGGGCTTTCTCAAAATATCCTAGGCATCTGAACACCGCCTAATGGAAGGCCCTTCCCAACACAAGGGGAGCCTCCACGGGAGCTTGACCTTGGAGGAGCCACTAGGGCTGGGGAGCAGCTGGCAGCCTGGGTCACTTCCCACATGGTCAGTGCTCTTCCTGCCTCCCTGCCCAACCCATAGGCTTCAGAGGTTACCACCACTTTCCCCCTGCATGGTACCAACAGAAAGTGTCCAGACCTGGGAGAAAGCAAGAGTGGGCATGGACATATCTTGGCCCCCAAGGAAAGCCCCCAAAGACACTCCTCACCGTCACCTTGGCCAGTGCAATATGGCAGAACCATACTCACAGAGTCATAGAATACCCTTTTTAATAATAATAAAACTAATATATCTCAAGCACAGTAAATGTACAGTAAAAGTGTACTGAGTGCCTTGTATCCAAGGTCTCATCTAATACACTCATAACCCAGTAGGACAGGAGCCATTATTATCCCCCTTTTCACAGAAGAGGAGAGTGAAGCTCAAAGAACTGCATAACTTGGCCACAGCCACAGCAAGTTAAAACATGGTCCTCAGAGCCACATGTGTCAGACCCAAAGCCAGTGAAACCTACTCGTTTTATGGATAGCCATGAGGCATAGGCTGTGGGTCCCAGGCCACATGTCAACCTGGAATAGGAGCTAGGTGACAAACCCAGGGAAGAGGACAGTCCTTCTACAGGCTGCAATGCTCCAGGACCAGGTGAGAAACACCTGCCCCTCATGACCTTGACACAAGCTCCAGAGGAGAATTCAGCCCAATTCCCCAGTGAGTTATAAGACAGAGGGCAGCAATGGGCTTGCCCACAAAGGGCAATGAACACTTAGCAAGCCCTGAGTTTCCTACCAGGAACCAGAGACGATAAGCTAAGCAGAAATATCCCAAGTCTCAAGGGCAAGCCACAAAGGCTCCAAAGAACCACCTACCAATATTTCCAAAATCCAGGATCTCCTCCCCTTTGATGCATCCATGAGAGCCACTAGCAGGCTGGAAATCAGCGCTGGGCCCTGGGAGAGCTGCATTAGCTCAGGGGCAGCCAGCAGCCGACAGGAGCCCTCACACCAAGCCCTGTGGCCAGGTGGCTGCCTCTCTTGATCAAGAGCCAGGGGCAGTCAGGGAGAGCCAGAACAAAACGGGTGATACCTCCAAAAATGGATCATTGCCCCTGGGAATGGCGAAATCACTGGTACCCATTCAAGTGGATGTCACCTCACACTTACTCCTCCTGGCCCAAGTCCCCTTCGTTCCTGGATTGCTTCTGTGAGGAGGGAGAGGGCTTTCATGTATCTTTCTCAGGAGAGATCAGAAAGAACCAGCTGGCTCCTCCCTCCAAGGCACATAGCCCTGAGCTTTGTGTGACTCTGAACACCCAACCTGGGCCTCTTCCCTGAGGGTCAGCACATTTGTCATTTCCCCAGGGCTAATTTAACACGCAGGTTTTGAAGAGCCAGGGCTGGGAGTTAGGCCACTGGGCACTTTCCAGGGATCCGTTATTTAATGCAAAGCAAAAAAGAATTCCATCCACATGTACACACACTTAACACACAGCACACCTCCTCAAACACTCAAACACACATACACGCCACACACACCACTCCCAATACACACACATCCAACACTCACATCCAAGACTCAAACATCCATAATGCACCCACATGCTTACACACGCACATACACACACACACACACACACACACCAGCCCCAAGAGTTTATATGTTCCCAAGGCTCCCCAGTATATATATATGTTTCCCCAATTCAGAAGTTTGTAGCGTCTCCTGTGGAGTCCAAGGAGAGCTGTAGTTGAATGTGAGCATTTTGTTTCTGTTGCCTCTTAGCGTTGTTAGACGTCTGTTCACAGTGAAGCAAGCTCACTGTGGTTGTTGGGGGGTTATCCAGTTGGGTCAGGGCTCCTCCTTCCATGGAGCCCTAAAATGGGAGATGGGGGTGAAGAGATGGGGAAACGCAGAGCTACACCATGGCTGGAGCCGGGGCCCCTTAGGGCCTGATCTTCACCAGAGCAGTGACACCCTCCTCTCTCGTGCCTGTTCCTCTCCTGAGCGCCTCGTGCCTCGTCAGCCTCCCAGACCAAACTCACCCACACCAGCATCAGGCTGGGTGCAGCTTGCTACCTGTGGGGTGGGTGGCACTGCCATCAGAGAGGACTCGAAATTGCGACATTGCCTCACTGGCTCATTTCCTTGTACCATGCAGGAGGAAGCCCTGACGACCCAGGGCCATGGCAGGGCACCCTGTGTGGACACTTCCTCTTTCCCAACCTCTCTGTCACTTCACTTGGCCTATCTCCTTCCACAAGCCTCTCCTTAAGGCCCTGAGGCCTAGGGGCCTAGTACCGTCCCCTCTTAGGAAACAACACCCCCCCCTCCATCACCGCTAGTACCCCATCCCCACCCCCAAACACATCCCTTCTTCTGCCTTGGAAACTCCAACGTCTCAGGTTCTGCTCAAACACACATGGAGCCTCCCCTCTGCGCAAGCTTTACCAATTTAGGATTGGAGGAAACAGAAGGCCAAGGAAGACTTGTGGGCTCGGGTCCTGGAGGAAAGTCTGCCTCAGGCTTGTCCAGAACCAGGGACCAAATGCCCTCAGGACACTCCCTGCCTGACGCTCTGCCTCTGCGGGTCAGCTTATTTCTCTCTACCTGGCCCAAGGCTCTCATGCAAGATCCACGGGGGGTGGAAGGTGTTTCTGCTGACTCCCCAGCTGACAGTCATCTCAGCAGGGGACCTCTTCAGCTGTCATCTAAGGAAGCACCCAGTCCCATATGACATGGAGAAAACAAGTTTCTCCTTTAATAACATTTTGTTCCTGGACTTTACAGAATAATCTTAGGCCTGGATCAACCTTACAATCCCCAAGACACATTTTAGGGGCTGCTATCCTTTGAATCATGTCCCTAAAAAGATAAATTCAAGTTCTAAGCCTGGAACCTCAGTATGTGACTTTATTTGCAAACAGTAATTGTGGATGCAATTAGTTAAGATGAGGTCATTCTGGAGTAGGGTGGGCCTTGATCCAGTATGACTCATGTTCTTATAAGAAGAAACACAGGGGCAGACACGCTGGAAAACAGCCACGTGATGACAGGCAGACACCGCTGTGGTACTCTGTGAGTCACAGAACACCAAGGATTGCTGGCAACACCTGAAGCTAGGAGAAAAGCGAGGGGCAAGTTCTCCCCCGGGGCCTTCAGAGACAGCATGGTGCCCCTAAGGCCTAGCACCTTCCTCTCTTCCTGACACCTTGATTTTGGGCATCAAGCTTCCAGAGCTGTGATCATGAATTCCTGTAGTATACATCCTCCCAGTTTGTGGTTCTTGATTACAGCAACTCCAGGAAACTAATACAACAGCCCACATCAGTGGTACCAGCTCAAACAGATTCTTTACCTCCCCCATGTCTCCCCCTAATAGAAGGCTCTTGTGTTTCAACTCATCCCACCAAAATGAAAAATTTTTGGGGGGTGCGCCTGCTGTGCTCTTTCCCAGTTACTGTCACCCAAGTCAACGTCTTCTAGGAACAAGGATAGGATACCATTAGAGGCAAAACAAATCACTCAACAGCAGGCAGTGTAAACGGATTGATAAACACTACAGGCAAGAAACGGTGTGGTATCCATATGAGAAATGAGCTAATGCATGCTTGGAGACCCCTGAAGACTTTCATATTAATCAACATGCAGGGGTCCCCTGCTTTGTCTTGAAGCAAATAAAAGGGCAGGCTCTGAGCTAATAGATGTGCTCCTGGACGTCTCTGGGAACCAACATCTGCCATCATGCTTGCTTTGGATCTGAGTCTCTGAGACATTGATTAATTTAAGGTATTAAGGCGGTAACTATTGTTCAGAGATTCAAAATTTGCAAATGTCATCAATGGTCTAAGTAGGAGGTTGCGGTTTATATTGCAAATACAGTTGGCCGGCAAAATGCAGGACACCTGATTAAATTTTAATTTCAGGCAAACAATGAATCATTTTTAGCATAAGGATTCCTTAAATACGGGCGTATTTTTATTTGCCAGGCCTGGCAGCCCTACCTAACTGCAGGCTGCACTTGCAGTCCTGATGCTGTGCATTAGAGATGTCATTAAATGGGAGGGCCATAATGAAATCCGCTAACGGTGCTGTCAACTGGAAAAAATGTCATGTTTCAAATGGCCCAAGAGAAGGCCTGACGCAGTGAGGCTGCATGACAACATGTTGCATGTTCACAGACAGAGTTGGACGTCTAGATTTACTAACGTGGTGACCTAAAGAGTGGAGGGGGGAGGGGCACTGTTCCCAACCTCACAGGCAGATAAAATGTGCAACTGTCAGAAATGGCAGAAGAGTGGAAAGGACATGAAATCCGTCACATCCACACTAACCCCGAAGTCACAGTTCTGCTCACTTTGGTGGTGGCACAATACACAAAAGTCACAAGTGTGTCGTCCAGAGAGAACACAAGTGCCATACAAGCTCTATGACTCTCTATGAACTCTCGTGAGGTTTTATTGATCCTATCTACAAGAGCAAGTCTCACTTTAAAAGAAGGCCTATAGGGGCTGGGGATGTAGCTCAGAGGTAGAGCGCTCGCCTAGTGTATCCAAGGCCCTGGGTTCAATCAGAAGGAACAGGAGGAGAAAGAAAAGAGAGGAGGAGGAGGAAGGAGAAGGGGGGTAAGGAGACAAGGAGAAGGAGAAGGAAAAAAGAAGGAGGAGAAAAGGAGAAGGAAAATGAGGAGGAGGAGAAGAGGAAGAGGAGGAGGAGGAGAAGAGGAAGAGGAGGAGGAGGAGGAGGAGGAAGAGGAGGAGGAGGAGGAAGAGGAGGAGGAAGAGGAGGAGGAGGAGGAGGAAGAGGAGGAGGAGGAGGAGGAGGAGGAAGAGGAGGAGGAGGAGGAAGAGGAGGAGGAGGAGGAGGAAGAGGAGGAGGAGGAGGAGGAGGAGGAGGAGGAAGAGGAGGAGGAGGAGGAGGAAGAGGAGGAGGAGGAGGAGGAAGAGGAGGAGGAGGAGGAGGAAGAGGAGGAGGAGGAGGAAGAGGAGGAGGAGGAGGAGGAGGAGGAAGAGGAGGAGGAGGAGGAAGAGGAGGAGGAGGAGGAGGAGGAAGAGGAGGAGGAGGAAGAGGAGGAAGAGGAGGAGGAGGAGGAAGAGGAGGAGGAGGAAGAAGAGGAGGAGGAGGAAGAAGAGGAGGAGGAGGAGGAAGAGGAGGAGGAGGAGGAAGAGGAGGAGGAAGAGGGGGAGGAGGAGGAAGAGGAGGAGGAGGAGGAGGAAGAGGAGGAGGAGGAGAACTTCTAAGAATTTATTTAGTTCGGGGGCTGGGGGCATGGAATTGGAACCAGTCTGCTCTGTTGAGGGGAGACTGACCCACCTATACTTTCGAGAGTGGTTTCTGATTTGCCCAAGCTAACAGTAAAATCCCTCCTTTCTGTCCCTGTAAGCTATTCACTAATCCAAGTGTGCTTAGAGATTCTCTGGAATGTGCCACCTCGAAAAAATACCCAGCTCCCCGGTCTCCACTGTCACCCAGAAGTGACTGAGTGATCAGTTCAGGGATGTAAATGGAATTCTGGTTGGGGCTGCTAGGAGAGAGGTTCACGGTGTTTTTGTCTTAGTTTTGTGTTTTTCATTTTCTTCTATTAAAGCAAGTTGGGCTGTACCAGATTATTAGCCTATTCCCTTTTACCAGGGGCTAACATGTGATGTCCAACAGGAAGCGGCCATCTCGCTTCCTGGAAAACAAAAGCCACACACTAAGCAGGGTGGAACAGAGAGCTGGGGGAGCCTGGGCTTTTTGTTGTGTTTTGTTTTGGTACCAGGGATTGAACTCAGGGGCACTCAACCACTGAGCCACATCCCCAGCCCTATTTTGTATTTTATTTAGAGACAGGGTCTCACTGAGTTGCTTAGTGCCTGAGGCTGGCTCTGAACTCATGATCCTCCTGCCTAGCGTCCTGCCTCAGCCTCCTGCCTCAGCCTCCTGCCTCAGCCTCCTGCCTCAGCCTCCTGAGCCACTGGGATTAAGGCATGCACCGTAGTGCCCAGCAGGAGCCATCCATTTTGAAAACTATTAATAATAATAATAATAATAACAGCAGAGCATGACTCAAAAGTGTAGAAAATTGGCATGAGGTAGACAAATAGATCAGAAGAACAGAACAGAGAGCCCAGAAATGGATTTACACTGGCTATAAAAATAGTAAAACTTGATCTACTGGAACTTCATCAACATTTAAAGTTTCCACTCATCAAAAGACATTAAGAACATGAAAAGGCGACCAAAAACTGGAAGAAAACATTCATAAGATTTATCTGACGAAGAGCTCATATCCACAAAATATATGCCATAGATGAAAAATAAAGCAAGCAAAACATAGCCCAATGTTTTTAAAAGAATGAGTAAAAGACATTAATAAGCATGTCACAGGGAAGGTACAGAAATGGTCCATGAGCTCATGAAAAGATGCTCAATATCTTTGGTCATCAGAGAAACATAATCCTTACAACCACTGTGAGATTTCACATCCACTGGAATGGTGAAAGTTTTTAAACTGGCAGCACCAACATGTGGAACAACTAGAACTCTTGTACATTGCCATTTACAGTATAAACCACTTTAACCAACTGTTGTGCCATTTCTCATAATAGTAAATATGTACCTATTTATCACCAAGCAATTCCACTTATGATTATTTACCCTAGAAAAACATATAAAATGAAAGATTTGTGCAAGCATTTTTAACAGCTTCATACATAATAGACAAAAATTGGAAACAGTCCAATTATCCATCAATAGATAAATGAATAAACAAATTACAGTATATTTATTCCATGTAATACTACACAGAAATAAAAAGGAAAATAAAACTGCCGATGGATTCAACAACACAAATTGTGTTAGGCAGCTTTGCGTTAATGTAACAAAACACTTGAGGTAATCAGCTTATAAAGAGAAAAGGGTTATTTTGGCTCAGTTTTGGGGTTTCAGCCCATGATCAGTAGCCCTCGTCTCTATTGCCCCTGTGACAAGGCAAAATGTCAGGAGTGCAGAGAAGAGGAAGTCCATTCACCTCGTGGCCAGGAAGGAAAGAGAGAGGGGAAGAGACCAACATTCCACAATCCCCTCTGAGGGCATGCTCCCAATGACCTAACTTCTTCCCATGAGGCCCCACCTCGTAAATGTCCCCACCACCTTCTAATAGCACAAAGCTGAGGACTAAGCCTTTAATACATGGGACTTTGTGGGAATCCCAGATCCAAACTATAGCAGAGTTGAATCTCATAAACCTTATGATGAGCAAAAAGAAGTCAACAAAAAGACGACATTGTACAATATTCCATTTATATGAAGTTGTAGAAAAAGATAAAAACTAAGCTGCAGTAAAGGGACATCAGAACAGAGGTTGGCTGGGGGAAGGGGTTGGTATTGACAAGGAAGAGACACGACATAATTTTCTAGGGTGACAAAAACATTGTTTAATGGAATGATTTTTAAACAACTGTATTACATTCGTTAAAATTCATTGAACTGTGCACTTAAAATTTGTGTAATTTACACCATGCAAACAATACGCCCAAAAATATACATCCACTGGTTAAGCGTCAGCGGTCAGGTTTCTGTCAAGGTGGCCAAGTGTGACTCTCAGCTGATTCAGGAGAAATGCTGGAGCAAAAGATAAGGATAGCTTGGTACAATGAAGGTCATACAATGTGACTTCTCCCCCCATGAGTCCTTAAATTCCCAGAAGCATAATAATATTGATCACATTAATCACATCATTTATGTTGATCTTCTGGTGCAGGTGAGGGGGAAAACAACTGAAAAGACAGAGCCTTGAGACAAGTCACGTTGGATGGAAATGAGTCTGCAGGCGCTTATTCCAAGGGGAGAGTCGGGGCAGGAGGGGCTGGGGGAGAGCAGACATCTAGTGAGACATGCTGAGGGCAGAGAAGGAGCCTGATGCGTTGACCCCGGTGCTGTCCCATGGGTGCTTCTGTCCCCATCCTCCTTGCAGCGGTCAGGTACTTTGGTGAGTGGTTTCAGATCCACGCAGCTTTTGCAGCAACATGGGACCCTCTTGTGAAAGATCCCTTCCCTCACCCATTATTCTCCCCAACATATTGCTGTCACCTGGCTTCAGATGTTTTCTGGAATCTTCCTCTACAGCTCCACATCAGCCACCTGGAGTCTCCAGGAACAAAATCCTCCAGTTGTCCATCAGAATTATAGACCACCCAGGGGACCCTCATGAGAAGGCATCCATCATTAGCAACTTGACCTTGTGTGCTATTAACACATCCTCCAGCTTGCATGTGGTTCCAAGGGGAAATCACACACACACACACACACACACACACACACACACACACACACTACGTATTGCAGCTCATTGGGCAGACACCAGGTACATGCTTTTGATGACAATGGGGGTGCTGCTGCTGCTGCTGGTGGTGACTGTGCGCCCCAAAACAGTGCAGCCTGTGTGTGTGTGTATGTGTGTGTGTGTGTGTGTGTGTGTGTGTGTGTGTGTGTGTGAAGTCACAGAGCTCCTGGAAAAGCTTTGCTTTAGAAAGTAGAAGCAATCGAGCACACCCTATTCCAGCTCAGCAGCAACAGTGAGCACGCTGTCTGGGAGTGGATGGTATCAATGGCCCAGGAGGAGGTCATTCTTATCCTGGTTTCAGAGTTTTCTAGAGGGGGACACTTGTACTCCGACAGAAGTGCACTGATGGAGACTCCAGCTTCTTTCCCTGCTCTCTGCAACACCCTGAGCCTTCAGGAAGACTGAAGTTACCCAGTTGGGAAACACAGGAGAACTGAGCCCGTGCCGCTCGGCCCCTTCCCAGCCCTCTCTTCAAACCATCCATTCTACCAACCTCTCCTGCCAGGTGGTAAACTGCAAATGAAAAGCAGAGCTTCAAAACCCCAAAATTCCAGGTGACCACATGGCTTCAATGATGTTTTCTTCTGAGCTGCCTGCTACTCCCGTACCCACGTGGGCACCAAGATGTCATTTAGCATTCGCTGGACACAAATGCTTTATCACATACCAAATCCATCTCTTAGCTCTTTTCATGAGTCCGTGGTCACTGTAAACCTATTTGTGGACATGGTCCAGGAGCAAGTTAGTGCTCCTGCAGGAGGGGGGTCATTCGGAAAGCAAATCGTATGTTTATCACAATCTGTTTAGATTATCAGGCAAATGAAAATACACAAACTAAAAATCCTTGCAGTGAACTCTGACAACTCTGCCTCTCTGGCCAAGTCTCTTTCCAGCCCCTGCCTTGGCCAGCACCTGCAGACCCCAGATGAGAAGCTGCTCACCTTTCTCAGTTTTCCCTCAGTACTTTCTAGCTTTTCCCCAATCAGACTCTATTTGGCGCAACAAAGCTTGTTATGAATCCCAAAGGGGTTGGGCTCAGCCGACTGCAGGGTCTATAAAAGCAATGTTTACGTCCTGGTGCTTTTCTTTTCCAGCATTACCTGGACAGGTATTCCCTTCAGGCTTTCTGTAACTGTCATAGAAGGCAATTACAAGAGAGGCCTCCTTCCACTTGGGATTTATGAACCGGGTTGCTGTTCACTTCTGATTTGCCCCTAAGTGGTAAGGCCTCCGCAGCCAGATAGGAAGGAGGGAAATGGTGGCTTTCTATAAAACTGGGAGTCTGACTTTATCTCCCCCAACAGATTGGCCCTGGAACAGACTGCTGCCTGTCAGGTCCAGCTGAAGTTCCCTCTTCTGTAGATCACCAGCTGTCAGCTGGAGAACCAGTTCCAGGAGAGAGATTCTGTACTCCAGGCTCCAAAAGGCCACATGCTAAAAATATTGATGACAGAGACCAGCACCCGAGGAGCCCTTGGCAATGAGGAAGATGTGCTCTGAAGAGGAGCGGCCTCATCCTTCAGGGAAATATTTCCCAACCAGCCAGTCTGTGAATGAGCTCCGAGCCCTGCTCTCTACTCAGATGTGAAAATAGGTGCCTCTCAGCACCCGGAGACAGGCATCTCCACTACCCCCTCCAAACCCGGGCTCACTTCTGTTTCCTCTCTGCATAAATGAGGACTTGTTCTGCCATTGTTATGGTTCAAGTTCACACGTTGGAATTCCTTAGTGGGGCAGTATTGGGAGGTGGGGCCCAGTAGGGGGTGTTGAGGTCCTGGGGTGGAGCCCTGATGGCTGGATTAAAGCCTTTCTCAAGGGACTGGACTACTTCTGGTGACAGTGAGTCTGTCTCACTCCATGGGACTGAAATCGTTACTGCAAGAGGGAAATGTTAGAAAGCAAGGCCACCCCTTAGCCTCCTTGCATGTGCTCACTGCCCCTTCTGCCATGAACTGAAACAGCAAGTGGCCCTCACAAGACATGGCTACCCTGTCCTAGCCCCCCACCCTCCAGAACTGTGAGCCAAAATAAACTTGTTCCTTTGTGTCTTGCTCAGTCTCCAGTAATCAATTACAGCGACAGAAAATGGACAAGACACCCACATTCCTGAGCTCAAAGACAAGGAGTCACCCTTCACTGCTCCTCCACCCTCACTGCCCACATCTCACCCACGAGGTGCTTCCTTCCATTCCCACTAAGATCAGACTCTCTCGTGACCTCTTGCCTACACGATCTTAGGGGCCTCTTAAATTATCTCCCTGCCTCTGGTCATCCCTCTTGACAACCTGTATATTCTCTCATCAGTAATTTACTTAACTTTGTGTCTTTTAAAAGCACATTGCTCCCGGGAGAGTGATGTAGGAGACATCATAAAATCTGATCTCAAATTATACTACAGAACTATAGTCACAAAACCCCATGGTATTGGCATCAAAATAGACATGAGGACAATGGATTAGAATAGAAGACAGAGACAAACCCACATACTTACACCCATCTGATACTTGACAAAAGTGCCAGTAAGTGGGATGCCATCAAACTAAAAAAGTTCTGCCCAGCAAAGTTTTAAGAGCATGAAGAGAGAGAGCCTGCAGAATGGGAGAAAATCTTTGCCAGCTGCTCCTCTGGTAGAGAATGGAAATCCAGGAATTTAAAAACTTAACACACACACACACACACACACACACACACACAAAGACAAACCCAAATAACTCAATCAATAAATGGGCAAAAGAACTAAACAGACATTTCTGAAAAGAAGAAACACAAATGGCTAACAAATACATGAAAAAATGTTCAACATCTCTATCAATCAGGGAAATGCAAAAAACTGCACTAAGATTTCACCTCATGCCAGTTAGAATGGCAATTATCAAGAATTCAAATAATATTGAAATGCATGCTGCTGTCATGTAGGACAAATTAAAATAAATAAATTTTTTAAAAAGAATTTGAATAATAATAATAAATGCTGACAAGGATGTGGAAGGAAAAATGTACACTCATACATTGTTGGTGAAACTGCAAATTAATGCAACCACTCTGGAAAGCAGTATGGAGATTCTTCAAAAAACTTAGACCACCATATGATCCAGCTACCCTATTTCTTGGTATTTATCCAAAAGAACTAAAATCAGCATGCTATAGTAATGTATCCACTTCAATGTTCATAGCACCACAATTCACAATAACTAGATTATGAAATCAACCCAGATTCCCATCAATAGATGAACAGATTAAGAAAATGTGTTATATATTACATGTTATGGTTTGAATATGAGATACCCCCAAAAGCTCATGCGTTGAACACTACTAGAAAGTTTAGAGGTGAAATGATTGATTTGTGAGAACCTTAGCCTGATCAGTGCATTCATCCTTAATCCCCTGATAGGGATTAACTGGGTGGTAACTGTAGGCAGGTAGGGTCTGGCTGGAGGAGGTAGGTTCTTGGGGGTGGCCTTTGGGGTATATAGTTTGTTCTTGTTGAGGGGAGTGCCCCCCTCTCTCTACTTCCTGGTGCCAAGTCCCCAGCTGCTTTCTCTGTCACACACTTCCACCATGATGATCTGCCTAACCTCAGGCCCCAAGGAATGGAGCTGGCTATCTATGGACTAAGACCTCTGAGACCGTGAGCCCCAAGATAAACTTTTCCTCCTCTAATTGTTCTTATTAGGTCTTTTGGTTGCAGCAGCCAAAAAAAAACAAACAAAAAAAAAAACTAAAACAATATACTCAGCCACAGAGAAGAATGAAATTATGGTATTTTTTTGGTAAATGGATGGAACTGGAGAACATCATGCTTAGTGAAAGAAGCCAGACTCAAAAATTAAGGTTTGAATGTTTTCTCTCCTCTCCTGTGTGGAAGCGAAGAGTGAAATAAGGGAAAGAAGGCTTTAGATATTAAATCTATAAAGAAATAGGGAAGACTGGTGATCAGAAGAAGATCAAGAGGGAAGAAGGAGGGGTGAGAAAGGGGAGGAAATATGGAATTAATTTAACCAAACCACATTGTGTGCATATATAAATGTACCGTTAAGGAATTTCACGTTTATGTATATGTAGAAAGTACCCACCAAAAATAAATAAATAAGTGAAAGGAAGATCAGTAGAGGAAAAAGAATCGGGGAGGGAGGAGAGAGAGAAAGGGGAAAATGGGGACTGAAATGGAGTAAATCAAATTTTATGCATGTATGGTTTTTGCCAAAATGCATCCAACTACTATGTATAATACTCAAGTTTAAAAAAAAAATTTTGCTCCCATGGCACACAAAACAAGGTGCAACCCCTTGAAGATCAAGACCCTTTCCAAACTGTTCCACCACTTACATTTCTGTATTAGTTATCTATTGCTGTCCAACAAATTACCCCAAAAGGCAGTGGCTTAAAGCAATAACGAAACATTTATTATCTCTCCATTTCTTCAGGTAAGAAATCCAGGAAGATGTTAGCCAAGCTTCCTGACTCACACTCTCTCATGGGTTTTGGTGGAGATGTTGAGTAGAGCCATAGCCACCCTCAGGCGTGGCTAGTGTTAGAAGATCCACCACCAAGACGGCTCACTCAGTAAGTTGAACAGTAAGTTGGTGCTGGCAGTTGGTGGGAGACCTTTGTCTCCAGGTGGGCTCTTCCTTAGCTACAAGAGGACTAGTTTCCCCCAGAGCAGATAATCCAAAAGACAGTAAGGGAAGTGGCTACATCTTCTGTGACCCAGGCTTAGAAGTTATAGACCATCACTCCCAAATATTCAGTTAGCCACACAGACCAACCCTGATACCATGTTGGAAGAAGTACACAAGAGCAGGAATATCAACCAGGAGACAAGGGTCGTGGGTCTTATCACAGTGGCATCCGCTTTGACCCTCACCTTCCCATCCTGTACACCCTCATGGTAGCCATTCAGAATTATTATTCTCCCAATTTTAGCTACCAAAATCTTACCATTCTTGCTAGAGCTTACTCTGCCATGAAGGCCTCCCAACTCTCATAAATTTTAATGAGTTCCTGTTCTGCTGTATTAAGCACTTTTACTCCCATTACCACACATATCACACTCTGCCCTGTATTATAATTGGGTACAAATGTATCTGCCTCCAAAGAGTGAAAACTCCTGAAGGAGACACCCAAGACCTAGTCACAGTTTCACTCAGTCCTTGGCAAACCACTTGGAGAGGAAGACATTTCATGAAATTTACTAAATTAAATTAAATGTGCATTCCTTCTCATCAGGGATACTCTATTGGACCAATTAACTCTTAAAAGAGAGTATTTCACGTAGCATTCATACTGTGTACCAGTTGTTGAGTATGAACATATTCATTTGCGTTCATGAAAACTGCAACCTAGTGACACATGCACAAATCGTCACAATGCCTGGACAAATGATATCATCTTTCAAAATCTCTGTTTTGTCAACTCAGTATGGGAAAATATCCTGAGAGTATGTTTCATACTATTTTACCCAGAAGATTTTATGACCCAATCTTTCCTCTTTCTTCTCAACTTTTTCAAGATGGTTCCTATTATGGTTTGGATCTGGAATGTCCCCAAAGGCTCATATGTGGAACACTTGGTCCCTAATGCAGCAGTGTTTAGAGGTGGGGTTTTACAGAAGTGATTAGATGATGAAAGCTTTGAGCTCATTAATGAATAAATCCACTGATTGTTCATAATTGAATGCACTAATGGGAGGTGGTAGAAACTATAAGATATGGGGTGCGCTGGAGGAAGCAGGTCATTCAGGGTGTGCCTGAAAGGATATATTTTGTTCCTCCCCTCTTCCCTGCCTCCATGTGTATGTTCACTGGCCTTCATGAGGTGAGCAGCTATACGCCACCACATACTTTCTACCATCATGTTCTGCCTCACCACAGCCCCAGAATCAACAGACCCAAGTGACCATGGACTGAAACCTCTGGAACTGTGAGCCATAATAGATCTTTCTTCCTCTAAATTGATTTTCTCAGGTATTTTGTCACAGCAACGAAAAACTGACTACCACAGCTCCCATTCTTTTATCCATTCATTTACCTCATCCATTCATACACTCATCATTTACTGAGCAAGTCATTGAGGGGATTCACACATAAACAAGATATTTGCAGTTTAGTGGAGGAGATAAACAGGTACTCAAATGACTAAAATTAAACAACTAGCACTTGGAAGAGTACTAGGGATAACAGGAACAGATTCCAACAATAATTCAGAGGAGCTCCTCTTGGTCCAACAGAATGAGAGGCGGCACATTTCCTTCAGCTGTAGCAGTCCTTGAAAGCAACTGTGAATACCACAAACCATATCAGAAAGAAAAAATAAACAATAAACAAACAAAAATGCTGTGTTCCTCTTTTCCAGCAAGATCTGGGCACCATTTCCTGATCCCCGGAATTAAACATCCTTGCCAGCATCTCCCACTTTCCATGAAAGGAACTGAAAATCCAGAAAGAATACAGAAGAAGCAGGGCACTGAAGTTTGCTGGGTGAGAAGTCTTGGCGGTATGAGCTCATCGTACAAAAGTGAATCAGCTCTCATTTGAGATTGTCCCTGTGCTGTCCTTCCCCACTCTGGACCAGTGGCCATCCTGAAGCACAGAATCCTAGTGACCCCATTGTATCTAGAGCCTGCTGATTGATCTTCTAAGAAGAAGTGAGGAAAATGAATACATGCTCAGGTATCAATTCCCAGCAGATCAGTACTATTCCTATAGTGACCACGTTCTTTCAACCATGAATCAGAACACACACAGTCCCATTGTTTGGCACTTAGGCTCAATAATGGAATGGAACACTTTACTTCTTGGCTGTCTTGGAATGCTGGGACATCTGACTGCTAAAACAACACTCATAAATGCTCATTTACTTTTAATGCATGTGTTTTCATATGCATGTGAAATATATCCCATACATAAAAAGGATTTATAAGATCTATGCCAAGTTTAAGGCTTAATAAAAAGAACACTCATGTACCCACCACTTGCTCAAGAAATACATGTCAGTTTATTATTGATAGGAACACTTGATATTTTCTAAGTACTTACCCTGTGCCAAGCACTATTTCAGGCTTTTCACATATATTATCTGATGGATCTTCACAACGACTTTATGGGTCCTGGGCATTATTATCATTTTGCAAATGGAAAAGCAAGCCTCCATTGATTAAAGAGCTTACCAAGGACCTACAGGTAAGAAGTGGTTGAACTGGGATGGAAACCAAGACAATGGGACTCCAGATCCCACTTTAAATCACAACCCTGTACAGAAGCCCTTCATTGTACAGAGAGGGGGACACACTGGCCATGGGATGCATTTTGTAATTCAAACTTGAATTTGCAAGTGAGATCAGGAGTGGAGCATCAGGGTGGAATGAGACAGGAAGGTTGGTTGAGGGGGCCAAGAAGGGACTGCGGATGCGGACGAAGGAAATATTTATTCTGTCTATGGCCAGCAGAGGACAGGGACTTGGAGAAGAGCAGACACATCAGTGACACGCGCTTCCTTGCCTTTCATGGTGGTGCCACTGTCACCCCATCCTGGACTTAAAACTGAGGCAATTGTTAGTAACTGTATCCTATTTCCCATTAAAAGGTAAGATCAATGTGGAATAATTTGAAAGACCATAAAAGTCATCCACAAGCTTTAGATTCCCTCAAACTTCCATCTCCTCAGTTTCCCACACCCCCTGCCCTTTGCACATGATAAGAATATCCAGCTTTCCTTCACTGTGTTAGCCAGCTTTGCTTCACTGTGACAAAACACCTGAGAAATACAACTTACAGAAGGAAAGATGTACTTTGGCTCATGGTTTCAGAGGTTTCAAGCCTCAGCTCTCTGGCTCCAAGGCAGAAACAATGGTGGAAGGGCATAGCGAGAAGGTGCTCAGGTCATGGCAGCTAAGAAGCAGAAAGAGAGAGAGAGAGAGAGAGAGAGAGAGAGAGAGAGAGAGAGAAGAGAGAAGAGAGAAGAGAGAAGAGAGAAGAGAGAAGAGGATGGGACTGGGGACAAGAAATGTTTCTCCAGGACATGTCCCCAGTGAACTACTTCCTCTAACTAAGCTCCACCTCCTTCAGTTTTCACCATTTCCATCAATGGTACCATTTCCAGATGGTACCTTGAAGGGGATGGGATCCTTCCACAAGGTCATCCAATCATTAATCCATCAATGGGCTAATCTCCTGATGAGGTCAGAGCCCTCATGATGCTATCGCTTTCCCAAAGCCCCACCTCTGAACATTGCTGTCCTGGGGACCAAGCCTTCCACACATGAGCCTTTGTGGGACTCTTCATATCCAAACCATAACACTCAAGGTGAAACCAAGAATGATTCACCTGCTCTTAGATTCTGAATCAACCTTCCAGGCATCACCAGCCCCCTCACTTGCTCTAAATTGCTATAAGCAACACCTCTGCTGTGTGAGTCACAATGGTAACAGCTGATGAAGTTTGATCCAATCACCTTTCCCCCATGTTGCAGCCCACCATCATCCCTAAGCCCTATCCTAGGGCTGGTAGATTTGAAATTTGGTCTCCTATCTCCATGGGTGGCCACCTCATGAATAAACTCATTGTCTTTCACAAAGCCCATCATTCCTCTGATAGGTATACTGCACAGTGGGCCCAACGGGCCTGGTTCTGTCAAAGACCACATAAACAAGAGCACTTCCATATTCACACTGGTGGATGAAAACAGAAGATTAATTTGGGCAGCGTGACCTGTTCACCTCCGTATATTGGCTCATAGAATAAGGCACTACAATGCAGTACTACCTCCGTGCCCACCAAGCACACAAAGCTGGATTTAAACTCAGCATTCAGTATAAAGTTTCTCCATATTTTTTCTTAAATATACTTCCTTTCAACGATTAATTATAAATACTTATTTCAGAGGATTTAATCCTCTTGATTCGTCTCTGCAGGAGAAAAGGAGAAAAGCCAAATACATGAGTTCCTGGAGCCACCAACGGCGTCCCAGGAGTAAGTGTCAAGGTCCCTCTCCAGGTGGCAATGGGTTGTGAAGGCAAAGATACCGATTTTGGACTTTCCTCCCTATCACTAGGGTGACCGAGTGTTACTGTTTGGATGTGAAGTGTCCACCAAAAGCTCACGTGTGAGACAGTGCAGGAAGGTTCAGGGAGAAATGACTGGGCTGTGAGAGTCTTAAATCAGTGAATTAATCCCCTGATGGGGATTGACTGAGTGGGAACTGAAGAGGTGGGGTGTGGCTGGAGGAGTGGGACACTGGGGCGTGGTTTGGGTATAGATTTGTGTCTGGCAAGTGGAGTCTCTCTTCTCTCTCTGCTTTCTGATCACCCTATGAGCTGGTTCTCTCTGCCACTCTCTTCTGCCATCATGTCCTGCCTCACCCGGAGCCCAGAAGAATGAAGGCTGCTGTCTGTGGATCAGACTCTGAAACCGAGAGCCCCTAAATAAACCCTTCCTCCTGTACAGTGGTTCTGGTCGGGTCCTTTCATCATAGCGCCGAGAGAGCTCGCTGAAACGCCCAGGTAGGGAATAGTGAAAAGACTGGCCACGGAGTCCCCGTGATGACCTGACCCCCTGACCCTTCATGCCTATTATGATTTGGATCCTACTCATTCCCAAAGGCTCATGAGCTGAAGGTTTGTTAGATGGCACCATGGAAGGTGCTGGGATCCTCAGGAGGTGGCGCCTGGCTAGAGGAAGTGGGAGCACTGGGATGTGCCTTTGAAGGACATCCCAGCCCTGCGCCCCTCTCCTTCCTGGCTCCATGAGGACAGCAGCTCTGCTCCCACATCATGTTCTGCTTTGCAGCAGGCCCCGGAGCAATGGAGCCTCCAACCATGGAGTGAAACCTCTGAAACTAAGAGCCAAAGTGAATTCTCTTCCCCTTAAGTTGTTCATCTTTTCTTGGGTGTTTTGTCACCAGGACACAAAGCTGACAACACAATGCCAGCGATTGGAGGGAGGATGCGAATGTCTTCCTGACTGTGGACCAGCCGGAAGCCATTGCTGGGAGAAATGATGTCCTGGTTACGGCAGGAGGCAGGAGCCAGACTGTGACTCGGAGGCAGGATGCATTCTTCTGAGATGGGGGGCTCTCTAGATACGTAGAAGCCACAGTTATCCAGAGGGGCAGAACCCAGTGGAAACGAGGAACTCTGATCTGAAATGGGATTTTGGAAAACAGGAATTACTGTCTAGACCAGGCAGAGATGAAGGGAGTCCCCCTGGGCTATGGTTTGGATGTGGTTTGAGTGTATTCCCTAGAAGTTCATGTGCTGGAGGCTTGGTCCTCCCTGTGGTGATATCGAGAGGCAGTGGCTCTTTAAGAGGCGGGCCTAATGGGAAGAGATGAGGTCATGGAGCTCTACCCTGGCCAAGGGATTAACCGGGTTCTCTGGAGACTGCATTAGGACCCACAGGAATGCACTGCTATAAAGCAAGTTTGGTCCTCTCCACGCACTCTCTTGTTTCCTATCTCATCGTGGCATCTCTCCCTCTTACACATGTTCCTGACATTGCGATGCCATCACAAAGAAGGCCTCACCATTGTCCAGCAGATGCCAGTACCATGCTCTTGGACCTTTAGAACTGTGAGCGGAACAATCTTTTTTTTTTTCCTTTATAAAGTGTCTAGCTTCTGATATTATATTACAGCAACAAAAAACAGACGCATACACCCTGCTGGTGTCCAGAGGCCTGCAGACACGTGTGCTTGCCCTGGCATCGGGCCACCTGAGCCCTCTTTAGAAAAACTTGCTGTGGGGTGAGGAGACCAGCAAACTAGTCTGCTGAGGTGGCCATGTACTTTCTGTGGGCCCTGAGAAGAAAAGGCTCTGGTCTTCTTTCGCTTTCAATCAAACATCCCTGGAAATCAGTTTGAGAAACACGAGTCAGTGGTGCTTTATAGAAAATCAATGAAAATGTTTGCCCAGGTTCCTAGATGAGGCTCGACCCAAAGGGAGGGTAAAAGGTGGAAGTTCATACCACAGGCACATCTAGGCCAGGGATTGCAGCAACATGGTTCTGATCAGCTGGCCCAGGGCCCTGCCACAGAGGCAAGAGCCCAATAACAGTTCCTTCCTACCAAAGAAATTCCTGGGAACCCAGCCCAATACTGTGCTTGCCAAACATCAGCAAATCAAAAAGACAGGAAGGCAGAAACATGGGGTAGGAAAACATGCAATGATTAAAAAAAAAAAAAAAAAAAAAAATCTCCTTACCCCACAAGTGCAGAAACATATGCATCAGGGATATTTTGCATCAAATTGCAAATTTCATCCTCAGTCAAAAGTGACATCAGAGTCAGAACACTGTGGGAGTTTTTATATTATTTTTAAATGATTTTTAAAACAATAGTTTAAATTAACATCTTAATTTTAATCTTAGTAGGACAGCGTGCCAAGGTCATGCATGGCCTCTTTTTGGCAAATGTCAAAAAGGAGAGTATCAGTAGGAAGAAAATAAAAACTTTTTCAATGACCCTGCGTTAGAACAGTGGACAAAAAATCAAAGCAGAGATGCGTTTGAGGCTGAGCTTTGACAAGTCCACCGCTGTCAGTCATGGCAGGCACCCGACTCTTCCTTCCCTTTCTCTGGGCTTGCCCTCACTCTCACTCTCTGCTTTTTCGCCCAGTTCCTCTCCTCCCACTCTTTGGAGAGTTCCACTCCTTGAGCTATCTTTGTCTTTCTTGCTACACCCATTCTTAGAATAACCTTCTGTTTCTGGCACCAAATTCCTCTTCTTTCCACCCTTGAAAACCCTTGGGGAGCTGGCAGCGAATGTGAACCATTCCTGCATCCACACTCCAAAGCTGCAAAGGTTTGTTCATTTAAGCTTGCAGCGTGCAGCTCTAAAGACGACTCCTGGCCTCAGATGACTTCTAGTCTAAGAGAAAGAGGCCCAGATAATGGGATCCAGACAGTGGCTAAGGCCTACTATAAAGGTACAGAGTTTAAAATGTAGGCAAGCAGGCAGGGCGAGGAGCCCATCTGCAAACAAGGAAGGCTTCCTGGAGAAAGTGGAAATGGAGCTGAAGACTCACAAGAGAATGCTTAATAGGCTACATGCTTTCCAAACTTTCTATCTTCAAAAAGGGCTGTCTCTATGACCAGTGTGATTCTACAAGATTGTAGATGTACAATCAGAAAAATGAGAAATTATACCCCAATGATTCAAATGTATGAATTGTCAAGATCATCGTAATGTCATGTGTAGCTAATAAAAAAAATTAAATTAAATTTTTTTTAAAAAGGCTGTCTCTATGGTGCTGAGGGCAAAGAGGAAGGGGTGGTGGAGAATATCAACACTCACCTGCCCAGCTGCCAGAGCCCTCGGCTCTGCATGCAACCATGGCTATCCCTCTGTCCCGGGTCATACCACCAACTTGCATTCTCCAGGATATTGGCCTAAAGCTACAGCAGCCACCCCAGGCACCCCCACCAAGAGCTGGGAGGGAGATGATCAAACAAACAGCAGAGAAGATCTTAAAGATCTCCTTTCCCTGCCTAGAATCAAAATACAAACCACCCACCCTGTTGTGTTCTGCACTTGCCCCAGGCTCTTCTTTGTAAGATTTGCTTGGATGAACCATTTCCTCTCTGAGCCTCAGTTTCCTCATCTGTAAAATGGGACACTTGGTCCCGCCAGCTCCAACAGGGTAGCTGTTTTCTGTTTCTTTCTTTTTCCTCCTTCAGTATTCCTTCCTTTCCAATAAGATAGGATTATTTCCCAATTCCTGGAAACCACTTTCCCCAAGTGCTCTTTAGAGTCCTCTATGAATTTGGCCCTGCCCCCTCCTCTCCCTTCCTTTTTCCACATTCCCCACCCTTTCGCACAGTCTTTTTCAAAACTTCTCCTTTTTCCTCCTCTTCCTCGGGGTTTTACTGGGTGAAGAAGCAGCAAGGCTCATCCAGGCCGCTGGGACTCTGGGGCGGATTTCTGAGGTTTCCCTCCTTCCTCCCGGTGGCTTTCAGTGAGCCCTCACCCCCGCAGAGACAGGAAGTGGGGCTCTGGGCTGCCGGCTCAGCACCGAGCTGAGAGCCCTCAGATTTCTCAGCGGCTGCAAGAAGGAACCATTAACCCTAGCCTGACTCGCAAAAGGAAATGCGGAATTGCTGAAAAAGGACCGGCAGAGCTGTATTTCTGAAATACAGCCTTAAAAAAAAAAAAAAAAAATCACTGTTTAAGACTCCAAGGAGGAGTTGACCACACTTGTTGCAGAAGAAAGCCAGTGTCCCTCCAGGCAGCATGACTCTTCGAGCGCCTTCAGTGGTTGATGAAGGGGTCTTCCTCCTTTTAGGACCATTGATAGAGAAATGGGCTTTTTCAAGACACACTCCATATGGAAAGAGGGAAACTATGGGATGCATGTGAAATACGTTTCCTTTGGGGTCTTGGTGATGCAAACTTCCTCTCCTTCCTCATCTTCCCAAAGTGGCTCCTAAAAAGACCCTGACTGAACACTTGTGGGAGCCTCTTGAAAAGGAGCAGACTCTGCCTAAGGAACCCAGGGCACGCAGCAGCCGTGACCTGCCATTTATCTCCCTTGGCCCTCCACCCCTCCTCTCTCTGCTTTCTCTTCTTCATGTCTCACTGAGAAGCTCTGCCCCAGCCCCCAAGACAAGTCTGTTCTGCAAAGGGTGCATTTTTTCAATGAATGTGATAAATTGATCCATTCTTATGCTCTGTGTTAGTCTTGATCTCTCCCTGCATGAAACCCCTCAGCACCTGAGTTCTGTAGCACTCAATCAGCACCCTAATAAATGCTGGCTTTTGTTGCTTTAATCCTTTTAATGTACCTGTCTAATCAATGTCCCCACCAATCAGCACGTTGCTCAAGAACGTGAGCCAGAGCTATAGACCTGGTGACTACTCACCTATTTCCATACTTTATTCAGAGTCAGTCATTCCTAGTTCTTTTGGGTTTTTTTTTTTTTTTCGTTGTTGTTTTGTTTTTTCGGTTGATTACACAAGTAAAACATGCTCACGGTAGGATTGCATGTTTATTGGCAGAGTAAATCAGCAGAGAGAAAAATACATCGCCTCCAAAGCAATTTTAAAACAATGCAGTTTTTTCAAAAGGAAGATATACTTACGTGGGCATTAAATTAAGACAAATCAATTAAAATGATAACATGCTATGTGGAAATGATTATAGAGAAAATGCTTATGCAGCATGGTGGTGCTGTCAGTGGGCTCAAGACTTGGAGCACCAACTGGTGGCACAGGACAGGAAGATGTCTGGGATGAGGATATTGACTTGGCACCCAGGCATCCTGGCTACTGCTTCTCCATTCCCTGTCCCCATCACTGCCACTCCAGCCCTCCCAGCTTGGCTGTCCCTTTCCTATGGATTTCTTTCTGCTTGTGTCTGAGCTAGTGCATTGCCCCTTCTCATTCTGCTCTGAAAGGAGATTTCTCCCTCAGCCAGACTCAGAGGATTTCTTCTCCTAGTGTCCTCTTTGGTATCAGGTAAGTTTTGCTCTTGTTCAGGTTCATGTTCCTCCCACCAGGGACGTATCCCAGACCTGCCAGGTTGGAACCATCAGAAGACATCACCCTACACCAGCCCCCAATGCCAAGCCACAGCACCATCCTTTTCTCGCCAACAGCAGAGATTCCAAGATGGCCCTTGAAGGACTTCGCATGCAGGCCAGGGCCAGGAGCCTGTGTGTGCTAGACCTCCCTGTGCTGTGAGGAGCCAAAGAAGGCAGTCCCTGGTACTCAGAGGGTGGGGGTGTGGGAGGCAGGAAGACTCAAGCTCAATATTTTGAATTATAACTTTTATGGTTTTTTTTTCCTTTTCTGTTAATGAAATGATACAGGTTTATGATAGTGAAATTAGAAGTGGAAAGAATAATAAACATCTATAATTATGCATTGATTATCTCTATTATCACACTGATGTGTGTGTGTGTGTGTGTGTGTGTGTGTGTGTTGAGATGTAACACCAGACAATGGACATCACTGGACTCACAAGGGTAAAGCTGAGAGTGAGTTTGTTCTCCCTTCGTCACATTCAACTTCACTCTACCAGATTGCTTTTCCCCATCCTTGAAACAAAATATGGATCTCTCCCATAGTCTTCGACCCATCTTGTTTTTAGAAAATAAAAACTCAAGTCTAATCCCAATCAAAACTTCTACCTCTTTTCAGTTCACAGCTTAGGTCCAGCTTGGCCAGGGAGCGGACCTGCAGGAGGAAGAAGGTCTGGCCCCTCCCCCGTTGCTCTCCCCCTCCCCAGTTTGCTGAGGGGTGGGGGTGGGGTCAGGGAGGGGCAGTGGGAGGAAGTGCCTGGTGTCTGCTTCGTGCCTCACTTGCTGTTGCTGTGTCTGCTCTTTGCGTCAGATCCCCCTGTCAACATAGGACACGCCATCCACAGGCTCCAAGGAGTCCTCCCTGTCAACATAGGACACGCCATCCACAGGCTCCAAGGAGTCCTCTGCGGGATTCCTCCCAGGAAGAGCCTGGCCTCAGAGCCATGCTGCGGCACACGCTGGAGGCTGTTGGCCAACTGTTATCTTCGGTGCTGAATGGCAAGTATTTGCCTGAAGGGACACAGGGACAGCCCCTATCCCAGTGGCCACCTCCATAATCACTGCGGTTACTTCTGTCCAGGGCTCCAAATAAGGAGTTTCCTTAATTGTCCACTTCTCCCTCCATGAAAGGGAGTGAGGTGCTTTGCCGTCCCCTCTTGCTCAAGCCAAGTGAAGGGGACTCGGAGGGAGAGACCCTGATGGAGCAGGGGAGGGACACTCTCACCTGGACAGACATGCCTGTGTTACAGGGCTGGGGCCTCCTGGGAAACTGAGGCAGCACGGGGCCCCCTTTCAAATCCCAATTCTTGCAATCAAGTCAGAAAGGTTTCAGACAGGTGACGCAGAGCAAGGGCGTGGGTTTATTACAGGGGACAGGAAAGGGGAAAGAAAACACTCTCAAGGCAGAGAGTAGGTCCTCTCAGAGAGGAGAGGGACAGTGAGCCTCTCCCGCACTTCAGTTTTATTACGGGGTCCCAGGGAAACTTCAGGGTGACATCCGACTTTCAAGTCCCTGTTGCCATGATCCCTCTAGGTCCCTTTGGCCCATTCTGGCTGGTTCTAATTGGAGCCTGTTCTTACAGATTTTATGGCTAGGGGAGATTTTCTTTATCTCCCAGAGTTCTGGAATCTGGTCTTTGAAAGGGTCACAAAGAGTAACTTGGGCTTCAGGGTAACTTGGGCTCCTCTTATCAGGATTGCCTTGGGTCTGCATTTCTCCTGCAGATAACAGGTTGTTTGCTGAGGAATGTAACCTATCCTGCTCACTTAAGCCAGGCAGGGCTGCACGGGAATGGCTTTTAAAAAGAGAAAGCATCTGGGGGTCAGCACAGTAGGACCGTTTTATAGAATTTTTCCCTTAATCTCAAGTTCCCGCCACTCACATCTGTGTGTCCCCTGTCACCTGGAGCAGCTGGAGAGACACAGAGAGTTTGAGGAGCACAGAGCCTAGTACCAGGGGCAAGGAATGAAGGTAACCATGCGAGCAGCAGAACTGTGTCCGGTGAAGATGTGCGGGGTTTCCAGGGCCCAAGTGCAGCCGATGGAAGATGGGCCCCGGATGATTCCTAACCAGGAGACTGCCTGCAGGGCGGGGACAGCCCCAGCAAAAAGAGGCCAGAGCCATGCTCCTGCTGACAGTCAGCCAACAGAGTTAGAAAAGGTCACCTACAGAAGGTGTAACCCACTGGAGGAGGTAGAGCTGCACGGACTCCCCAGGAAAGGGATCACTATGGAACCCCTAGCAGGGTCCAGAGCGCAGCCAGTCCTGGCCCTGAGGACCTCCTCTGTGGGCAGCCTTGGGCCCAGAGCTCCCCACTGGGTGGACCAGCGCTTCGTCAGAGCTCCACTGAGTCGGAGGCTCTCCCTGTCCAATCCCACTTCCTCCTCATCCTTCACAGCAGCCAGGCCCCTCAGTTGATCTCTTGCACAGAACTTCTCAGGAGCTGCTCTGCAGAGTGTCCCAACTGAGATTCCTTAAGCTGTGCAGGTTTAAATTCTGTAGGGTTAGTGACTATCCAAGCACCTTGAGCCCCTTTTCCTTTGAAGCACCAACACTTAATACCCTGTCACCCACGTGTTGGCCCTATGGCATGTTGCATAAGTAAACATCATCAGATAACTCAAGGGGAACCGAACCCGACATTTTGGTGGCATATGACAGCACAGGTCTATTTCTAACTCACCTCGCTTGTTACTGGGCTCCTTTAGGTGTCTTCTCACAACACGATTTGGGCTGGAGGAACTGCTCTACTCTGGACGAGCCTTTCTGATGCCAAAGGGGAGAGAGCAAAAAAGCCTGTGGAAATATGCATTGGCTCTCAAGTTCTTCCCACTCACATTGAACTGGCAAAAGTCACATGGTCAAACTTGACAATGGGGCAGGGAAGGACAGTCCTCTCACAGTCACAGAGCAAAAGCCAAGAATATCTCCTCTTCCTATTCGGGAGCAAATATTTGAAAATAGACAAGAATGTCAGAACTAAGTTATCTGAGAGAGTCCAGAGCTTTCCTTCATCATCTCAAAATGGCTGCTGCAGCTCCAGACACCATAGCCCTTTCAACAAAGGAAGAAAAATGAAAAAGCAAAAGAAACAGAAACAACTGATAACTAAATCTGTCCCTTTTAAGAATTTTCTTGGGCTGGTTCCTCCGTATGACTTCCATTTACAAGTCACTAGTCACCCCTCTCTGCAAGAAATGCCAAGGTATATTATTTACCTGCCAGCTCCAACAACTAAGAGATTCTAAGAGGTACTAAGGAAAATAAGGGGTACTAAGGAAGCTGGGGAAAAAATGAATATTGGGTGGTCAGCTAGAAGTTACTGCCACTCCAACAAAAGAGAGAGATCTATAGATTTTTTTGAAGATACAAATGAAGCAAGTTGACTGTGGAGTTCAAAGAGAAAGCGCATCCTAGAACTTTATATGGTTGTTGCAGAGAAGGTAGAAATCTATCTGCTCAGGGTGAGCAGGTGGATGAGAGGCAAGGATTAGAGGCACCACCTTCTGCACTTCTGCACAGACAGCAGGCAGTTGGCTCCTCTTTAGGCAAATCAAAGCAAAACACAAAGATAACTTACAAATATTCAAGGAGAGCTAAGACCCTGGTTTACAGGTTGGTTTGCCAAAGTTCAGTCTTCCCTACACCTTTCCATGGGGACCCCTAAAGCCCATCAGCCCTATTCTTGCCCACTTTATCCAGAGCCCAGAGTCCAAGTCCTACTTCACAGAGACAACTTCCCTGAGACAAATAATAGTGAGGACCCTCGCCAGCGGCCAACTCTTCCTGTCTTAGAATACTGGGGTGGACAGGCAAGTGAGGGACTCTCCTGCAGAGCCAGGCCCAGTGGAGAGCGTGATGTCACACTGAGAGCCAACTGCTAACCCTCCAGGCCTCTGGTACCCATGCAACAAGAAGAGGTTGCTATAAAAAAAAAAAAATGAATCACAAAAGAGTGCTTATATATTTTAAAATTCAACCAACTGCCAATTAAAACAGGAAGTACTAAGAAGAAGCTGGAATTTTCACAATGAGGAGTTGAACCATAATGTCTAAGGTTGCTAAATGAATAGAGGGAACAAAATAGAGTCTAGAGTTAGGAAGGACTGACAAGAAAAGCTAGATAAAGAAAAAAAATAAAAAGCTTATCTCTAAGTTGTGGATTCAGAGAGGGGAAGCTGGGAGGCCCTTCCTTTCCATTGTAACTTGCTTGGTGTTCTTTGTGTTGCCACAAGTGTGTCCTTCCTTAATAGGAAATAGAAGGGGAAAATCTAATAGGATGATGTAGTCTCCAGTAATGTCAGGAAATTCGGTTTCACTATAGGCATCAATGCCTGCTCGTTAAGACTCAACAGAATTGGTCTGTTACTAAGCAACAGAAGCCACTTGACTGTAAACTGTACACAAGATGCTATGACACAGGACCACAATCAGAGCAAATGCTTATTGATGCTTACTAGATGGCGGTTACTCGGGCTTTGGAGATTTTTATTTGCCCTTCTCTTTTGGTTTTCATAAAAGTCCTAAGTCCTGAGTGATTGCAATACCATACCCATTTTACAGATGCAGAAACTGAGACGGAGATAGAAAGAAGCAAACCAAAATGCACAGGGCTAGTAAGTGGGGGACAGAGTCTGAATATAATCAGTCCGCTTGTAAAAGCACCTTAACCTCTGTGTGTCGTTGCCTCTAAGCTGTGCCCCAAATATTATCTTGGAAAATATTGGGCTAGGGGTTGGGAGTGTAGTGCACACACACACACACACACACACACACACACACACAGAGCTATCATACTAGCAGGAGGTAAGTTCTTCATTCTAAAATTATATGTAAATTCAAATAATAATTGCCTTTAATTTTGTCTTACCTCATTATTTTACCCAAGAAATACTAGCTCATCTCCAGGGAGTGAAGACTCACCCCTTTTAGGTGGCATTAATCCACTCAAGAAAGCAGATCCCCGAGACCCAAATGCCTCTTAAAGGCCCTGAGACCTCTCAGCATTGTTAGGTTGTCTACCTGACCTTAGGGCATGGATGACGTGGTGCACTAGCAGGTACTAAAGCAAGAGAGGGATTACATCTGGAACCAGGAGCACAGAGAGCCAAGGGAGAAGAGTCATTTGGACTCTGAATCTCCAAAACAGAACTAAATAAACCTCTTCTTCATAGGTAGGCATGTGTCAAATATATCACTTCCCATTACCAGAAAGCAATGCTCAGTATAAATCACGGCTCCTCATGGACTCTTGCAAACAGTGGCAGCCTTGGGGGTTAATCCTACCATACTTTGATCTCTTAGGAGGAAATGCAGACTCCGCCTCAGTCGTTCCCAGCCTGGACTGGGGCTGTCCCTCTGCTGCAAAAGCTTTGGTCCCAGAACCCTTGACCATCTTTAAAAGTACTGAGGACCCCAAGACTTTCTTTTTATGTATTTTTTTTTTTAGTTGTAGGTGGACACAATACCTTTATCTTATTTTTATGCAGTGCTGAGGACCGAACCCAGTGCCTCATCCCACGCCAGGCAAGTGCTCTACCACTGAGCTACAGCTACAGCCCGCCAAGACCTTCTATTTACGAAGGCACACCTATCAATAATTACAACATTCACAATTAAAACTGAGGACTTTAAAAAATTGCGTATGTTTCATTTTAAACTTACAATATCAAGCTTATTACTGTAAATCTAAATAACATATTTCTATGGAAAAAAATCTATATTTTCCAAAACAAGAAATAGTGAGAACAATAGTTTTGTTTTATACTTTTTGCATATTTCTTTAATGCCCAGTTTAATGGAAGAAAAACAAGATTTACCTTTTTACTTCTGCAATCAATTTCATTATCACACAATTTATATTTTGGAAACTACTCCTGTACAATGTAAGAACAAAAAAAAGGCAACAATATCTCAGTATCAGTAAGGTATTAGGTTTTTATTAATTTGTGGGGTGTGTGTGGTGTGTGTGGTGCTAGAGATTGAACCCCATGTCTTGTACCTACTAAGCATTCTGCCACGGAGCTATATCCCCAGCTCAATTATGGTTTAAATTTAAACTTGAACATTCCCTGAAAAGTCCCAGGGTCCCTGAACCATGTTGTGAGAACAGTTTTTCTAAAGAGTGTTTGGAAACAGGTGGGGTTGACTCAGTGATTTGAGGAAGGGAATGGCCAGGTTTGCTGATGTCCTGTACAGCCACAGATAGTTCTATAAAAGGAAAAAAAAAATCACAGGGCCCGAAACAACAGTGTGCAGGGTAGGGAGACTCAATCCCCACAGGGGTTGATCTGAATTCTTGCATTACTGGCCTCAGTATAACTTTACAAACATTTTTGAATTTGTTAAATGGAAATGAAGGAACCAAGCTGTTGACCTTGATGACTTACCTAATAATGAATCAAAATCTAAATGAGAGTGTTTTCATTGTGCAGCCTTCTAATTACCATGATGTTGCCAAAATTATTGCATGTCCCAGACAATGTCTAAATATATAGACTTTTTCTTTTTTTGGTAACCAAAACAGTTTGGCCATTGTTAGTCATATGATTGTCTTCATTTGCTATGTTAAAGTTCTACTGAACTAATGAGTAGATTTGGTGCAAGACAGAAAGCCCAGTGGAACCCACTTCCCCCCAGGAAACAGAGTGAGGCTGTAAGTCCTATGGGGTTTCTGATTAAAGTTACAAATGAACACAGGGAACTCAGTATATTTCAGTAGAAAATGTCGAAGAGAACCTCTGTTAAGTTAGCAGCCTTTTGTTTATTTTTAAAAACCATAGCTTAAATCATAAATATGACTCATTGTGCACAGGCAGGAATTACCAGGGATGTTGCGTTCTGGTTTGCTGGTCTGGAAGGCCCTGCTTTTCACAATGGCATTGGAGGTGAGATTCGGACTTTGGAGGGATAAATGCTCCCGCCCTGTGCTTCCTTCACCAGCTCCCTGGATGTAACCAATAGCTCTACTTCTCACTGCATTTTGATAGTAATTATCATCAATAAACTCTATTAGTTGAATGCATTTAGTTTGCATCTTTTTCATCCTTATTAATCTCCCCCAAACCTTGCTGTCTCTTTTCCATTCAAAATGGTCAGCGCAATGCCGGGCACTGGGGAGCTTGCCTGTCCGCCCAGCTACTCAGGAGGCTGAATTGGGAGGATCACTCAAGCCCCCAAGTTCAAGATCAGCCTGGGCAGCATAGTGAGACCCCATATTAAAAAGGAAATGATTCAGCCCATCCTCTTTCCACTCTGGATGAATACAGCAAAGTTACTAACCCGTCATCTCTTTGGTGAGTATCTAAGTCATGTAAAATTTTCCTTGATTATGAATAATACCGTTCTGTTCATAATGCAAATTTTCCAGCTTAGTATTCCAGGACTTCACACACTGTCACCTATTAGCTTTCTTCATGTCCTGATACACCCTACATAAATCCTCTGCCTCAACGGGGCTCCTCCACTCCCGTCACTAAGCCCTGCCTCTCTTCTCCTCCTTGTCACCATTAAAGCACCCTCTCAAGGATCAGCCCAGCCATCCTTCCTCCACGGGGTCTGTATTGACAGCTCAATGGCTGTTTCTTCCCAGACTCCTAAAATATTTACCATCAGTGCCACGCAGCTGGCACCCGCTGCCTCCATACTTTTTATGTATCTTCTCCCCACTCCCTGACACCCTCAGGAGATGAAAGTAACCTGGTTAGCAGAGAGCCTTAAAGGGAAGGAGATCCCTGCAGCAACCAGCCCAGGTCCAGTTCAGTCATTACCTGCTGGTTCTCATTTGACACACATGTATACATGGTGTATTTAAACTTTTTGCAAAGGTTTTTTTTTTGTTTTTTTTTTAAGTCTTCATTTTAAACTCTCCCTTAGGTTGGTTACCATCCAAGTGAAAATAACTCATTGTAAAAACAAAAGGAAAGAGAGAGAGAGAGAGAGAGAGAGAGAGAGAGAGAGAGAGAGAGAGAGAGAGAATAAAGAAGTATTTTAAGAAATTGAAAGTAAAAGTCTCCCATCTCGTTTTTTAAAGGAAAGTGTGCTTCTCCCTGAAGATCCACAAGTAGAAGTCCCTGTGGGTGTGGCTGGGTTTGCATTTGCCTCAGGCTTTCTGTCCAGGGGGTGGGGAGTGGGGGAGAAACAGCTGGAGAAGAGACCTGAGTAGTTGTTACAGTGTGCTTGGCGCAGACCCTGAGACCCCTGTGTGTTCACATGGACCTTCTGAGATCACCACCCCACAGGCTGACGCTCCTCTGCCCCAGATGGGGAAGATCAGTGCAGAGAATAACCACTTACTACCCTCTATCTGTAATTTAGGGAAACTGCTGCTGTCTTTCAACACTGGCCCCTCAAGGACTGCTTCCTTCCGAAGCTTGAGAAACTAGTGGGAAAGGGTGACAGAGAATATTCAAATCACCACTCAGAGATGAACATCAACATTGTTTTGTATAATTTTCCAAATTCTACACACATGGACATGTGCATGTGTGCACATACAGTAAGTACACACACACACACACACACACACACACACATGCACGCACAATTGGGGCTCACCCCATATATGCAACATGAGCAACTATGTGGTCAAGGTCACAAGTCAGGCCTCTAGAGTCTGACCCCAGGATCTGAACCTGGCCCTACCACAAACTAGCTCTGTGACCTTGAACAAATTGCTCTCTCTTCACATGTTCCCCCAGCTACAAATCAGAATAATGGTTCCTGCCGCATAGTGTTTTGATGAGCTTCAATGAGGAGATGTATAAAGTGTTTCTAATAGTGACAGCACAAAGCAAGAATGATTCAGCTATGAATGATCACAATTACACAGTTCTCCAACTTACCTATGAGTGTGTATGTGTATCAGTTATTCACCAAGGGCCTCTAGCATGCAAAGCAGGTATTTCACTGAGGTCCACCCCAGCCCCTCTCAACTTACCTGTTAACTTTAAAATTTTGTTTTGACTGTGTTATTAAATAGCCTTTGAAAATATTATTTTATGATTATGTGATCCTGTATCCTATTCTTTTTTAAATTTTTTTAAAGTTGTAGATGGACACAATACCTTCATTTTATTTATTTATTTTTATGTAGGGCTGAGGATCAAACCCAGTGCCTCACACATGCTAGGCAAGAACACGATCACTGAGCTACAACCCCAGTCCCCCTATTTTTTTAATTAACATTTAATCATGAACTTATGTTTTTAGACATTCTTTGAAAACATTATTTTTGATCTTTACATAATTAAAACTCTATTTTCTAAATATTCCATAATTTTATCTACGATTACTGAACATTTAGGTCATCTCCTATGCATCAGCATTATAAATAAGACTGTGATGGATGATATACTTCAAACTGTATCACATCCCCAATTATTTCCTGAGGATGAATTTCTAAGAGAATTTCCCAGGGCAAGAGGGCATACACATGATTTCACGTTACCACACTGCTCTCCAGGAAGGGCAAAATGGCCTCCCCTCATCAGCGTCCTGTGAGAGTGGCATTTTAGTATTATCTCCTCTTCTTTGCTATATGGGGAAAAGAAATTTCTTATTTCTTTTTGTTTTAATTACTCCTGAAGTTAAACCTTTATGGTTATATTAGTCATGGGTATTTTTTAATTGGCAAAAATTATATAATTTTGTGGTGTGCATGTGTGTGTGTGTGTGTGTGTGTGTGTGTGTTATACATATTTCCTCTTTTTTCTTCCACCTACCCTCATGGGTATCCCTAAAATCTTACAACCACTTTTATATCTCATGGTCTGGGACTAGAAGAATAACAGTGTGCAGGGAGCTTTGATAAAACAGAGAAGCTTGGGGTCCCATAAGCAGAGGGGACTGTTCCTAGCAATAGCTCTAAGAAATATCTGATGCAACAAAGCCAACTTCACAAGATTCCTTTCCCTCCACTGAGGCACAGGAGGGCCACCGCAACCCTCAGTGGAGCCAAACGCCAAACGCTCTCCACACCAACCTGGGTGCACCTGTGACCTCCCTCCAAAGTCTCAGCCCCTAGAAACCACTTCAGGGCAGGACATGGAGGAGACCTGGAATTGATTGAGATTGTGTTTCTGGCAATGAAAGAAAAGGGAATAAAAACAATTTAACGAATAAATTTCTATTTCTTATACATTTGAAATATCTCACTGCGGTTTGTTTGTTTGTTTATTTGTTTGTTTGTTTTAAAGAAAGAAACACCAAAAAAGAGATCATCGGGGCTGGGGTTGTTGCTCAGTGGTAGAGCGCTCACCTTGCATATGTGAAGCCCTGAGTTAAACCCGTAGCACCACATAAAAATAAATAAATAAAATGTCTATCTACAACTAAAAATATTTTTAAAAAGAAGTTCATCATTGAATTACATAAGAAATCTCCACAGTTTTTTTTTTGGGGGGGAGGGGGTGTTAAATACTGAGAATTGAGCTCAGGGTGCTTTACTAATGGGTTGCATCCCCAGTCCTTTTTAAATTAATTAATTAATTTAGAGACAAGGAACTGAGGGTCTTGCTCATTTGCCCAGGCTGACTTTGAACTTGGGATTTTTTTTTTTTACACAATACCTTTATTTTATTTATTTATTTTTAAAATAAAAAATAAATAAAATACCTTTATTTTATTTATTTATTTTTAAAATAAAAAAAAATAAAATACCTTTATTTTATTTACTTATTTATATGTGGTGCTGAGGATTGAACCCAGGGCCTCACACATGCTAGGCAAGTGCTCTACCACTGAGCCACAACCCCAGTTGGAACTTGGGATCTTAAACCTCCAGAGCTGCTGGAACTAAGAGGCATGCACCACGGTGTCTGGTGAAATTCCTACAGTCCTTAAGAAGAATCTGAAACTGTATCCAGAATTTCATTAAGTTAGCAATAATAATAAATAATAATGATTTTAAGTGAATTTTTTAAGGTGCAGTTTGAAAAACATTGTTTGTTCCATTGTGTCCAAGGTGGAGGTGACTGATTCTGCTCTTGCTGGCTGGCCCATCACAAGTACCAGAAGCACAAATGTCCTTCAGGGGCACACACAAGCAAAGACCTCCTGACAGTGGGTTGCTAAATGGTCCTATTGAGAAGATTCCTTCTTTTCTCCCCTCCCAATCCATAAGCCCCCTTAGCCATTCTCCTCCTCCTCTCATCAGAGGCTGGCCTCTACAGTGGGGCTTTTTCCTCACTGAAGCAGAGTTGGCCCTCGGTGGGAGGAAGCAAGTAGGGCAAAGCTCATAGAACACGGTGTCAAAAGAAAGCATAAAAAACATGCTCACCTGACTGTATTATTCTGCATTAAAAAATGACAAAATCATAGAATTTGGAGGGAAATGGATGGCATTAGAGCAGATTATGCTAAGTGAAGCTAGTCAATCTTTAAAAAACAAATACCAAATGACTCCTTTGATATAAGGGGAGTAAACAAGGACAGGGTAGGGACGAAGAGCTTAAGAAGATTTACATTAAACAGGGATGAGAGGTGGGAGGGAAAGGGAGTGAGAAGGGAAATCACATGGAAATGGAAGGCGATCCTCAGGGTTATACAAAATGACATATAAGAGGAAAGGAGAGGTAAGACAAGATAATACAAATGGAAGAAATGATTTACAGTAGAAGGGGTAGAGAGAAAAGGGGAGGGGAGGGGAGGGGGGATAGTAGAGAATAGGACAGACAGCAGAATACATCAGACACTAGAAAGGCAATATGTCAATCAATGGAAGGGTAACTGATGTGATACAGCAATCTGTATACGGGGTAAAAGCGGGAGTTCATAACCCACCTGAATCAAACTGTGAAATATGATGTATTAAGAACTATGTAATGTTTTGAACGACCAACAATAAATAATAAAAAAAAAAAAAAACATGCTCACCATCACCAGTATCAGGGAAGTGCAAAGCCAAGCCACAAGGAGAGAACATTTCACACCCATACACCCATCAGGATGGTGGTCACTAAAAAAAAGGGGGGGGGGAAGCGGGGGAGAGAAATTGGAGCCCTGCAAACCGTTGTTGAGAATGTGAAATGGGGCAGTCACTGTGGAAAACTACACAATGTAGTAATTCTACTCAAGGAATGTTCCCCAAAGAACTGAAAACAGAGATTCAAACAGAAGTTTGTACACCCATTTTCATAGGAGTATTATTTACAATAGCTAAAGGTAGAAATAAGAAAGTAGCAGAAATGTTGTTACAGGGGGAAATAGGGAGTTACAGTTTAAAGCCTTATGACATTTCAGCTTGGGAAGATGAAAAGGTTCTGGAAATGAATGGTGGTGATGGTTACACAGCAGTTTGAATGTACCTAATGGCACTGAGTTATCCATTTTAAAATGGTTTAAAGGGGCGTGGTGTCTGTAATCCCAGCTACTCTGGAAGTTGAGGCAGGAGGATCGCAAATTTTAGGCAAGCGTCAACAATTTGGCGAGGGCCTAAGCAATTCAGTGAGATTCTGACTCAAATTTAATAAACAGATAAAGTAAAAACAAAAAGGGCTGGGGATATAGATCAGTGGTAAAGTACCCTGGGTTCAACCCCTCATACAAAAAAAAAAAAAAAAAAAAAAAGTTAAAAAGAGCGGGAGTGTTGGTGCCCGACTCTCAGCTACTCGGGAGGCTAAGGTGGAAGGATCCCAAGTTGAGAACAGCCTCTGCAATTTAGCAAGTCCCCATCTCATAAAAAAAGGGGGTGGGAGGGGAGGGCCTGGGATGCAGTTGAGAAGTAAGGCGCACAGTGTTCAATCCCCAGTACGCGGAGGAGGAGGAGGAGAATAATCAAGAGTTAGAATGGCAACCGGGGACCCGGGTTGACTGTCCCCAGGAGCAGGTCCCAGGGAGTCCTCAGGATTGTGCCGTAGGAAGAAAAGGCGGGGGAGCGCCTGGGTGGCCCTTCTCAGCCCCCACCTGGCTCCTCCAGGCACCCGGGCAGCCTGATTGCAAAGGGTTAAGTTCGGAAATGGCAAGTGGACGTCCTCAGTGGTACTTAAACGGAAGGCCCCTCTGTCGCCCTTCCTGATGTCCCCTAAACCGTGCTTTCTCCCCCCCCCCCACCTAAACGGGGTGCAGATTAGTTCTGGAGGTAACAGCTCACTTGGTTTTCACGCACAGAGCACAGAACGGCCCAGGGCACAGGCACCGCGCGTCTGTGTCCCTACATGTGACAGAGGTGGCGGGGGAGGGGGCAGAGCCCAGGGGAAGGGGCACCCACGTCCCGGAAGCCGAGGAGCGCCCCGCGGCTCGGTCCCGTGGCCCACGCCAGCCCTGCGCTCTCCCCCCGGGACCTGGGAGGGTGTCCGTGCGGCCTGGACCCGTCCCAGCTCCCCTCGGGGACCCCAGGCAGCGAACGGCGGGTCCCGTCCCCCGAGTAGCGCCGGCCACGCTCGCAGCCGGGGCTGGCAGGGAGGCGCCCCGAGGCCCCGCCCGGCCTCCCGCGCCCCCGCGGCTCCGCCTCGCCCTCGGCTCGGCTCGGTTCGCGGCTCGGCCTCCGCCCGGGCCCGCCGCGGTCCTCCGCCCGCACTCGGCGTGGCGACGCCCGGGGTGGCGAGGGCCGCTGCCGCCGCCGCGGAAATGTGTACCTAGCGCGCCGCGGCCCGGCTAGCTGGGTCTCTGTGGCGCAATCGGTTAGCGCGTTCGGCTGTTAACCGAAAGGTTGGTGGTTCGAGCCCACCCAGGGACGGCGGCGCTTCTTTTCCCGAGACGATCTCTGCGGGGGTTCATTTTAAAACTGCAACCCAGAGGTTTTTAATTGAGGAAGAGGACCACGTATAACCACGTTTCTACGACAGAGGACACTATCTCCTTGCTGCTTGGGGACTAACGCGATGGGTGCACCCCCAGTGTGGCAATGGACTCCCTACCCTTAACCCTAGTGGTGTGCACGCGGGCTTCAGGAGACCCGCCCAGCAGTGCTCCCCAAGAGCTAGGTACTGCAGGAATGAAACAGCAACCCAGGTGCCCATGGGCAGGTGAAGAGATAAATGCCATTAGTTTCCCCCCCAAATTTTACACCACCAAATAGCAAACTTATTCAATATTACTACCCCCCCCCCAAAAAAAATGAGCAAGCCCACAGATGAAACTGTGAAAAGGAGTCATCCAGAAGAGGGTGAAGCACACCATCTTCAGAAACTATTCGGTTAACCTCAGTCACAGGCCCGCCCCCCCAACAATGGACCTGAATCTAGAACATTTACCTTAGCTTGATGATGGAATTTTCCCTGAAGTTGACCTCAAGAGGAAATTGAATAGGTTCCTATGAAAAAGTTCCAAATGACTTTTTTTTTCAACTCTAGTCTTACGGGGGACACAAATATTTTTCAAGTAAATGATTTACTTAACCATGAAGACAGAGAATCCCATGTTTTTTTTTTTTTTTTTTTATATAATAACACAATTTTCTGTGAGGCTTGAGGTCATGTGGCAGGTGCTTTGTCTCTGGAATCAAAATAGAATTTAGAGACCTAGATGAAGGAACTGAGTCACTAGAATGTCTCTTAAAGAATGCCTAGGCAAGGGGCTGGGATTGTGGCTCAGTGGCAGAGTGTTTGCCATGCACTTGTGAGGCACTGGGGTTGGTCCTCAGCACCACATAAAAATAAATAAACAAAATAAATATGTTGTGTCCACGTATAACTTAAAAAATGCCTAGTAAATGCTAACTGATTTTTTTTAACCAAATAACTTGACAATAAAATATCCTCTCTTGCATAGTTAGGGCCCCTAAAGAATGAAGCACAGCATTGCTTATGGCAGAATTCCAGGCAGAATCACAGGTAGTCCCCTCAAATGCTCTTAGGTTAAAGGCCTTCCTGAAGCCTATCAGAATTCCTCACTTCCCAACTACAATTACGGGTATGTTTTTTTCAGTGGAAACAAGAAAATGAAAATAAATTAGGTCATAAAATCATGTATACACTGTTCAAATCTTACCTAACTTCACCATGAAGGGTATATTATTGGCTACCACTACAATGATGGGGACTTAGAAAGCATGCCTTCCACTTAACTGAATATTGTATTGGAGGTTACAAGCTCCTTGGGGCAGAGACCATCTTCTATCACTAATGATTATTTTAGGCTTCAAGGTGCTTCCTTCAGGATACAGATCAATTTCTTGAGCTTAACCCCAAAGGACTTATATGATCCACAGCCTTTGTCTTATATCACGTTGTCCGGTGAAACCTTCCCATGGTTATATGTACGTACCCAGGGTTCCTTGAGTGGCCCTGCTGCCTTACAGCCCCAAGATGCCCTGACAAGTCCACCCCACTCAGACTCATCAGCTCAGGAGTCACCTCAGCAAACTTCCCCTCACGCCCCTCTTCTGCAAACCACCACACCACCCTGAAAACAGTGGGCTTGTCGCTGACACTGGAATTGAACTCGGGGAGAGTATACACCAGGGCTTCCCATGCTTGCTCATCTAGCACAGGACTGTCACACAGCGCATTCTCAGTACAGGAGCAGTCCCTGCCTTCTCAGGATTCAGAGAGATGGACAATCACGTAAAAACGTGTATGATGGAACATTAGCTCCAGACCCACAGAAAAATGTTGTCAGGCAGTTAAGGAGGTGGTCAACATAATGGAGGAGCTGTAAGTGTCTTGATGGAGGATTTGAAAACCTTGTAAGATCTGGATAGGTCAGAAGTAGGGGAGGGGCATATAAGTCTCAAGAAAATTCAGGACCAGATGGTAGTGGGCAGGTGGTGGGAAATGAGAACAACTGGTATATAAAGCAAGTGTACTCTAAGAGGGTGAAGTGGAGGTGTTCTTAGCTGTGGAAGGGCCCTGGAGACCTGGGGATGAGGCTAGACGTCACCCTGTAAAGTAAGGGAGTAACTATTAGAAGGTTCTGCTTCAGGACAGAATAAAACAGACTTTGGACAGTTAGTCTGGCAATAGTGCAGAGAAAATAAGAGATCAGAGAACAGTTAAGAGGCAATTCTATTTCAAGAGAGAAGCAAAGAGATTTTGTGTTAATGTGGGTACAGAGAAGGCAGGGTATGGATGCAATTCAAAGGAAGTCTGGGAATGGGCTTTGGAGATTCAGGCTTTTAATCCCAGTGAGTCAGGAAGGTGAAGCAGGAAGATCCTGAGGACAGCCATTGCAATTTAGCAAGACCCTGTCTCAAGAATTAAAAAATGGCTGGTGATGTAACTCAGTGTTACAGTGCCCCTGGGTTCAAACCCCAATACTAGCGAAAAAAAGACTGATTAAGACTAAGAGACTGAAAGGAATGAAGAGCCCAGGGTAGTACCTACATTAGAGCTTGGGTGACCCTATTAATAGATATTTGAAATTTGGAATTGTTTTTGGCTTTGTTTTGCTTTTTGAAATAGGGCCTTGCTGTATTGCTGTTTTGAACTCCTGGGTTCAAGCAATCCTCCCCTTTCAGCCTCTGGAGTAGCTGAATGGAGGGGTCTTAAAGAAATAAGAAAAAGTATAAATTGTCTATCACCCTTAGCTTATCCAGTTCGCAACCAATGAGTTCTACTGGAAACCAGAACCTCATTCTAGAAACAGACTTCATTTTTTTAAAGTTGAACCACCTCTTTTTTTCCCCCTTCTTCTTCTGCCTTCAGAAAGGGTTTTCCTATGTTGCAAAGGCTGACCTTGAACTTGTGATCCTCATGCCTTAGCCTACTGACTAGCTGGGATCATACGCATGCATCACCATGCCCAGTTTTAAACTTCAACTTGACCTTAAGTTAAGCTTTTATTTATTTAAGGCAAACTTCCCAAGAGACTACCATAGGGATTCATGGAGCCCTGTGAAAATCAAAAGGAAAGGTAAGTACCCAGTTCCCCCAAACACATATATTCAGAAATAACATTTTGTTAATGATGTCCAAGGGAATCACAAGCCCTATGAAGTAGAGTTCTTGGCCCCCAAATTTTTAATCCCTGGCTCTTATTTTATATGCTGAATTTTAATTCTAATTACTGATAAAGGCCAGAAGTCAAAAAGTGTTTACACATGGAAAAATGACTAAAGATTTTAAGATAGCACAAAGAATCAGAATAGTCAAGTACAAAAAGAAATCAGCTTTGGGGTTACTTTGGTTGAGCAATTAAGTGGATATGTAAAATCAGTTATAAAGGACTTGAGACTAAAACAGCTGCCTTGAGGTTCTCATACAGTGTTGTCTGGGTGTAAACTGGGATGAGTGGATGTGAAGGGCTTTAACAGAGTGACCCTTTCAGGACCATTAGCAGATACAAATTTGCATTTCTTTCCTTATAAGTTACTTAAATGACACTCCGAAAATTGCCACGTTTTGGTTACCCCTCCAAGGAATAGAGTCATTTCCATGGTTTTTTAGCAAAAACAAAACAGCCAAAACCAAAAAAGCCCTGGTGTATACTCTCTCTGAGTTCAATTCCAGTGTCAGCGACAAGCCCACTGTTTTCAGGGTGGTGTGGTGGTTTGCAGAAGAGGGGCGTGAGGGGAAGTTTGCTGAGGTGACTCCTGAGCTGATGAGTCTGAGTGGGGTGGACTTGTCAGGGCATCTTGGGGCTGTAAGGCAGCAGGGCCACTCAAGGAACCCTGGGTACGTACATATAACCATGGGAAGGTTTCACCGGGCAACATAAGACAAAGGCTGTGGATCATAAAAGTCCTTTACGGGTAAAGCTCAAGAAATTGATCTGCCAAAGACTGTGCCAAAGATGACTCAAAATGGTTATTCCCAAACAAGTGAATTAAATACACACTTCAAAATAAGGAGATCCTCAACTGCCTTTGTAAAAAGCTGAGTAGATTATCATGTGTGTGAGCATAGTGAAGGCTTCTTTATACTTCACTGAGCTATATGTTTACTTATGCTTAGTATATTGAATTCTGATGATTAGAATTAACTCGTATAAATGTTATCAGGTAAAAGATGCTTTGGTTAATACCTGGTGTAGAAGTTTGAAATATAGGATTTCTCTATTAATTACCAAGCACAGGGACTCTATCCACCACAAGTTCCATAGCCAGGGGGCTGGGGATGTGGCTCTAGCGGTAGTGCGCTCGCCCGCTGGCCTGGCATGCAAACGGCCCGGGTTCGATCCTCATTACCACATTCGCCAAGAACTAAAAATAAATATTAAAAAAAAAATTCTGTCTTCCCTCTAAAATTAAAAAAAAAAAAAAATTTCCATAGCCAGTTCAACATCAGTTGACCACTGCAAAACTTTTGCCATCCTCCTGAATGGGCCCGGTTTACATTGCCCTGGGGCTTTGGGAGGATTTAACTATCAAGTGACTTGTAGAATCACGGGAACTTCCCGAGCATATTCAGATAATCTCTGCCTCCCAGCCTGTGGAAAGCTCACAGAACAGCTATGAAGTACCTGCAATAACTAAACAGAAAATGAGTTTTCATTTTGAGATCTAAAGTATTTCACTGGGTTCTTTTTCCCTACAACCTCCCTCTTTTGTAGTTATATTTAATCTACTAATTATTTTCAATATCACCAATACCAGATTTATGGTCACTTTCGTACTTTGGCTATTTTGTAGATGCTAATCAGCGCCTTTTCACGGATGTGCTATATTTACAAGAACCTGATGTGCCCTTCAGCCCCACTTGCTTCTGTGGTTCTCTTAGGGAATGCTGGTGGGATTTAGGAGTGCCGGCCTCTTGGTGGTGAAAAGCTATCAAAAAACAAAATGTCAACAAATGGAGTTGGACCTGTGAATTGTGGGTGGTGGCTCTCATTACTAATGTACTTTTTAATGATTCATTAATAGAGCAGCATCCCACCTATGAAATAGAAGGGTGCTTATGAGCTATGTACTAGAGATAGAAAAAAGACAACGCAATCAGAAACAAGAAGAAAAATGGGTTTGTTTCAGTAACTTTTCCCATGGGGTTAAAGCAGAAAGGCTGTCTTAGCATAGAGCGCAAATAGACCAGGCCCCCTTCTGATTGGCTGCAGTGATCTGCTCTTTTGGAAGACTCTTATAGCACCTCGTACAGGTGACTCCATTCCGGTTTGATCTGGTCTATTTAGCCTAGTGCTGTGACTCAGTCCAAAACAAAGGCTGACCATAAATTTTATATAAAAAGTCAAGAGAGCCAGAGATACAGCATCCCAGATAAGCTCATTGAGCAGGTCTGTTGGGGCCTAATGAACTGTGGGGATGCCCATCTGAAGGGTTGCCTCTGGAAACCGCTCACAGTGAAGTCATTAGTTGAAGTCATTGCTTGAATGTCACTTCTGTGGGATACTTTCTCTAATCCATCAGATTGATTACACCTCTGCTGCCATGAGCTTCCTAGCATTTTTTCCTCCCTGATATAGTACACCCCTTTTGGACCCCAGACTCTAAGGTTGGAGAGGCCAGTCCATTCTGTGTTGGTTTCACCAGCAAAACTCTAATGCATTGTCTTCCACTTTCCATCCTCTTTTGAAGGCTTGCCAAGGACATTTTTGTGGTATCTTAAGTGGATAAAAAATTGGCTAAAAATTTAATACTTTCCTCCTTGCATGTTTTTTTTTTTCTTCTAGGGAATTGGCATTAAGTCCTTGTATTTACACTTTTCAAATGGCATTTGATAAGAAAATTTTCCAGTAACTGCAACATATAATGGGAATTGAATGTTGTTAGTATATGAAGTAAGAAAGATACATAAACAGTGTGTTTTGAATCATTACAGAACCATTTATTCAACAAATTGTATTCAAACAAGTTTCCTATTTGGAGAAAACCAGAAAAAAACAAAACAACAAAAAATGTTACATATCAAAATACATTCCAAATTATTAAATTCATATGCCAAAAAAACACAAGTTTCATTAGAAAAAAACTATGTGAATATTTGTAATTTAGGATGGAAACATTGCTAAAATACCAAAAGATTCTAAAATAATGTAAAAACTTCTATATTTCAAAACATTAAAAATTATGGCTGCCTAGAAACTCAAACTGCCAAATAACAGAGAAAGTTAAGTATCTTTTATACATAGAGCTGATATCAATGACCTCAATTCAACTGCCACAGGACTGGGGAGGTCCATAGAGTTCTTCCTGCTTCTCCTTCAGACACTAGTGCCTAATTTGTCTTTAGGAGACTCCTCTCTTGCCAGGTGTGATGGAGCACACCTGTAATCCCAGCGGCTGAAGAGGCTGGTGCAGAAGGATTGTGAATTCAAAACCAGCCTCTGCAGTGAGGCTCTAAGCAACTTAGTGAGACCCCATCTCTAAATAAAAAATATTAAAAGGTCTGGGATGTGGCTCAGTGGTTAAGCATCCCTGGGTTCAATCCCAACACAAAAAAAGAGAATCCCCTCTTGCCTCACTCCAACTTTCTAAGACATCAATCCAAGAGGGATGCTACAATGAGAACAGCCTGTCCTGATTCCATTCCCAAGAGCTCTCACGACTCAAACTATGTGTACCTCTGTCACCCTATTAACGGAGGCCTCCCACATCTAATCTCACCCAACTGCCCAACCTCTCTTGTCTAGCCCCTTACCCTCCCACAGTGCCAATTCATGGCCTGTCCTTGACAGGACCTCCCATGACTGACTTCTGTCAACAATCTCCCTCCAGCCCTGTGCTAAGGGTAATCCGACTCTCCCCAGGAGGGCTAACCCTCCAGTCCTATCCAGTGTTGGTCGTTTGTCTCCCACACACCACTGGACCTGGAGATGGGCCAGGTTCTTCCTTGCTGCTATTTCAGCCACTATTCCTCCATCCTCCTCATAACCCTCCAGCGCCTTTGAAGCAAATCTTCCCACTGAACCACCAACTCCTGCTCCTTTTGCTGCCATCTGTTATTTGCACGATACAGTTGTCCCTTGGCATCCTTGGGGGATTGGTTCCCAGACTTCCCTTCAGATTAAGTACCTTCTACAAAATGGTGTAGTATTTGCACAGAACCTACTCACATCCTCCTGTACATTTAAATCATCTCCAGATTACATATCTAATATAAGTGCTATGTAAATAGCTGTTCTACAGTATTTAGAGAATAATGACAAGAAAAAGATCTGTGCAATTTGGAGAATATTTTTAATCTCTGGTTGAAAATGCAGATGTGAAATCCATAGACATCAGACTATATACTGTCCTTCCTTGAAAATGTTAGCTCCTGGTTTTCTCTTTCCACCCATTTACATTATTTTATCTTCCAAAAAGATAACCCATGTACAACATGTTCTGGCCTCTTCATTCCTTGATCTCACTTCTTGTGGACTTTTCGCCCAACTTCCATTGGGTACTTTCGTCATACTTCATACTCTACATCGCTAGACTGCTGTCTCTAGTCCAATTACCTACTAGTTCTGCCTTGGCATTCTTGAACTCTCCTATCCATCAAGATTTGCTACCCTATTGCTTCCTAATCATAGCAATAATCATTACCTATGTCCGCTGGCTTTGTTATTGTATGAAATACCTGAGATAATCAACTTACAAAGAGAAAAAAGTTTATTTTGGCTCAAAATTTTAGGTTTCAGTTCTGTGATGATTGGCCCCATTTCTTTGGGCCTGTGATCAGGCAGCATATCCCGGTGGAAGCCTGAGGCAGAGCAAAGTTGTTTCCTTCATGGCCAGGAGCAGAGAGAGGAAAAAGAAGGGGCATGGTCCCATTATCCCCTTCAAGGGCACACCCGAAGTGACCTGAAGACCTCCCACCACCACCTATCCCTTACGGGTTCTAGCACCTCCCAATAGGGCTAAGCTGGAGACCAAGCCTTTAGCACATGCTAAAGACATTAGCTTTGGAGACATTCCAGATCCACACTTCGGCTTTACCCAAGCATGAAACCTTAATTCCTCCATCTCTGCTCCCTTTGCCTGACAATTCTTCTCATTTGGCTAAATCCAAATTTTCACATACTACAACCCACACCTGAGCAGCTAAACTGGGGGGAAAAAAAACAAAAACAAAAACCCAAAGACAAAAAACTCCCCACCATCATCTTAACTGGTCTCAGTTAAATTTAAGACTGTAAATCCCCAGTGGGCTCTCCACACAGCCTAGCAAGACCACTGCATGAACTAGCTGGATTAGCTCTCCTCTCCCAGAGACTGAATATTTCAAACATCTCCTCTTCAATATTCAACTACTACTCGCTTCACACCCCCAACAACTAATCATTTCCCTGAGAAAATCATCAGAAGAGACCTTCCTCATTTTTTTCTCATCATAGTCTCCTAATGTTTGTCTCCACGTACCTGTCTTCCCTAGTAGTAACATGATAATTCTCTGGCTCTTGCCTCTTCCACACTGAATCCCATCCCTGGAGAAATCTGCTGCCATGACTGCTTGTTTTTACCTGTAACATCCCTTGACAATTCTCTCCAGGGAACATTCAGGCCCACCTAGAAGTATATTTGATATCTTCCATCTTTCAGACAATAACAAAGAACCTTGACCTTACATTCCCCCACCAGGTACCAGGAAATGTTACAAAAACTGGATCTATACCTCCACTTTCTCATCCCTTTCCTTGTGGGCCCAACCACTCTGGTTTCACAAATCCACTGAATTGTCCTTATTAAGTTACCAGGGACTCCTCTAAGGCCAAAACCAACAGTCCCAGGCCTCATATCACTCTACTTTTCAGCAGCATCTGACAAATAATCACCCCTTCCTTTTAGTTAAAAAGAAAAAAAGGAAAAAAAAAAAAAAAGCATTCTTCAGGTAACAAACTCATCAGATTTTCCTCCAACTGCCCTAAAAGTTCTCCAGAGCTGTTGAACTCCCTAAGTGACCCCACCCTATATTATGGCATCGAATATGATCATGCATTAATTCCACAGTGAGTACCTCCAATGTCTGCTTCTCTCCTGAGCTCCACCATTCTACAGCCAACTTCCTGCTAAATTATCTCCACTTGGAGTCTAATTAGGAATCTCACACTTAACTCACCCCCTTTAAATCCGTTCCTTCCCAAGTCTCTCATCTCAGTAAATGGCACAACCATTCACTTAGCAACAAAACCTGAGATTCATCTTCGACACCTCTTTCCAACCAAATCCAATCTATCATCACATTCTATTGGTTTTACCTTTGAAACTGAACAGCTATCCCATGACTTTTTATTTCCTTCTTTTTTCCACAGATAGGGATTGAACTAAGGGCTTCAAACGTGCTAGGCAAGAGCTCTACCACTGATTTACATCTCCAGCTATATGCAACCACTTTTAATACCTCCACAATTATCACCCTACTCTAAATCCTAAGGAGACTGTAATTGACAAGGATTTCTATTATGACCACTGTAGTATTTCTCTACACTTCAATGATCATATTAAACTCAGACCAGATCATGTTAGCCTCTCGCCTGAAACCTTCCAATGGCTCCCTAATAATCTCAATGAAGTCAAGGTCCTCACAGTGGCCCATTAAGTCCTAGGAAATCTTGTGCTGCCAACTTCTTTAATCTCATGCTCAGATTTTCCTTCCTCTGCGCACTCTGTATACCACCTCTTTCCCATTTCTGTTAAAAGTGTGCCCTCCACAAAATCATGTTGAAATTTGAAATTTCCAATATAATAGTATTAAAAAGTGGGGTCTTCTTTCAAAAGATGATTAGGTCAAAAAGGATTACTGCTCTTATAAAAGAGCTTGAAGGGACTGCCCCTACCTACTCTGGTCCCCTAAACCATATGAGGATACTACAAGAGATGCCATCTCTGAAGCAGGTGGTGTACCTTCATCAGGCAACCAATATGCTGGTGCCTGGAACTTGGGCCACCCAACCTCCAGAACTGAGAAATGTGTTTCTATTATTTATGAATTTCCAAGACATTTTGTTGTATTAGTCTGCCCCCACACACTTGCTCCAGTCACATGACTAACTCCCTAACCTCCCTTGGTCTCAGTTCCAATGTCACCACCTTCAACAAACCTCCCAAGTCTACCCAGTCTAAAATAGTTCTCCAACTCATGCACTTTTCTTCTCCATAGTATTCAGTGCTGCTGACTGCCAATCCTAATTATTTGTAAACTCCATATTTGTGAATTCACCTACTTGCTAAAATTTGCAACCCTAAAATCAGTACTTGTGGTGCTTCCCATGGTCACTTGTAGACATGTTTAGCTGCTGAATGCACACATTCCCAGCTCAAGTTCAACACTGTGCCTTTGTGTTTCAGCTTTCATACTGTAACCAAGTAATTTTGAGGTCTACTTAGTGCCCTGGTTTTCACATTTTTTGTGACTTCCCTGTTTGAAATGGCCCCTAGCACAATGCTGAAGTGCTGTCTAGTATTCCCAAGCATAAGGCAGCTGTGATATGCTTGACAGAAAATCCATGTTAGGTAACTTTGTTCAGCCTTAATTTACAGTGACATTGGTCATGAGCACCATGTACTAAAATTAAATAAGGTTATCTGTGAACAGAAACATACAAAAAAACATGATCACTGATTGGCTAAAAAGAACATGACCAGAGGGTCAGGAATTTAACCCTGTACTTCCCCTAGGAACATAGTATCTAAGATACGACCTTACTACAAATTTACAACCTTGTATGGCACTCACCAGTAATCTGAAAACATATAAAGTGGGTAATACAAGTGAAAGATGAATGAGCAATTCCTGAAACTCAACTGGCCAATAGTAATCAACCTCAGTAGTAATCAAGGAAATGTAAACAAAACAGCCAGGGTTGCCCCCTTTAAGCAATTATTAAGACTTTTTAGATGTGGATACCTTTTGACCAAGAAATAAAACTTGGATCTGTGCAAAAATTTATCAGCAATAGTAACTGATGTGGCAAAATTAACAGCACCAAAACAGTAGAGATCACCTCAGAATCTAAAAAGGATGAGCAAAACAATAGTTGTCTACCCAATGTAATATGTAGTTATTAAAAAGGTTGTTCAAAACTATGTGATATGGAAAAATGTCCATTATACAAAAAGCCTGATAGGATTTGGGGGGATATGGGGGATTGATCCCAGGGTCTTGTACATGTGAGTCAAGCAGTCTACCATGGAGCTACATCCCCAGCCCGTAGGATCTAATTTTTATTGTTTATGTGCATAAAAATATGAAAATTTGGTTATTAGCACTAGATATTAAAATGACCTAGTTTTTCCTTATGAAAAATATGCATTACTTTTATAATCAGAAAAAAAAAGAGAAAGCTTAGAGAGTAAATTTGGCAAATAAATTACCAAGTTCTGAGTCTCTGGCAAAGTCCTGCCACCCCTAAACTGTGTGCCACTTTCAACCTGAGTTCAACTCCAATCACTACAGCAGGAACACTGTGCAGGCATTCAAACTTTTAAAGGAAACCTGAGAAGTGAAACCTGGAGAGAGCAGCTCAACACTTCTAACCCCTGTGATAACCACTCAATCCCTGCCCCACAAAACTCATTGACTATATACTATTTTCTGTAAAATGTGACACAAGTTGTCTCACAGGAATGGTGAATTTTAATGAAATAACACTTCATATATTATAGAATCCAACATATAGCAAGCCTCATATTAATGGTTATTACTCTCCCCCCAAACAGAACTGTTAGCTGGTGTCCCACTCTGGTTACAGAAATAATTGTATTGGGAATAAAGATGGTATATTTACAATAACATGTAAACATTTCACACATCACAAATAAAGACTACCTCTGCCCTGTTACAGGTCATTTACTGCTCACATAACATTACTCACAGTTCTAGTCAGGTTTCCTGCCATCCATTGTGAGGAGAGGCAGAAGAGATGAGTAGCACTGAGGCATTCATGTTCTCTTCCTCTAAGAGACAGGCACAGGCCCTTCTGAGGAACTTCATTCACTCCACATGACAGCTTCAGTCTGTATGAGCAGTGTTTGTACTCAATCTAACCAAAACTTAAAATCTAGAAATTTAATGCACCCAACTGTATAAATCTTCAGGAACTAAACAATCTTTTCATCTTTAATGTTCTGAAATCCTCATTCTCCCACAAGTACAAAATGAAACCAACAACAAAAACACATTTCCTGATCATTTTTATTTGTAAAACTGATTCTATGACTCATGGGCAGAATCAAAGGTAAAACCTTCATCAGCTTACATTTTATTCAAGATTATAACACAAGGTCAGTGTATAAACACTACCTGAAAATACAGTTATGTATTTCTAAGAGCAATAAATATTACACTAAAGAGTTAACAAGCACTCATCAATTCTCAAACAGATATTCATCAAAATGAGGTAAGTCTAATGTGTCATTTGCTAAAGAATTTAATGCTGAAGTGGAAAAAAATTCATCGAAAATATCAGTCTTCATGGGGCTCTCCAAGTTTGAGGTTCTTAGGGAGGCATTATTCGTGAGTGAGTCTGGATGAACTTCACATTGATTTCCCTTGGTGGGGCTGCAATAATTATGGTCCTGTTTCAGATGTTTGTTCTGGGGAACATCATTTAATTCACTGGGTACTGGGAAAGGGTTATCTCCCATTTCCAAATATCTGAAGTCAGTTTCCCCATTTTCTGAGAGCTCTGTTGAAATAGTTGTAGGGGACAATAATTCTGCTAAAATTTCTTCATGAGTTTGACCACTATAGGAGGAAACAGGAATAGTGGTACATCCAGACTTATTATCTGCAATATCAATTTGATACTGTAGTTCATTTAACAAGTCTTCTATTGATTCACAGTCATTTGGAGACCCACAATGGGGCACGGGTTCTAAATTTTCACTTGGAAGTGTTTCACTTTGAAGGGAAGATGTAAGAGCAGCTAATTTCCTCTTTTTTGCCTTTAGCTTTTTAAGAAGTTTGAGACGAAGTTTATGAATCTGACCTTCAACTGAGTCTCCATGGTTTCCTAAAGAAACACCATTTTCATTTCTGTGAGAATCATGGCTGAGGTGAACTCCCTGGGAGGCACTTTCACACTTCTTCAGAAGTTCTGAAGTGCTGTTCCCACCAGTGTGCGGATGAACAGCTGTGGTACCTGATGGCAGAGGACCTGGTGGAGGACTGCAAACTGGAGGAGACTTATCTGCACTCTTTCGAGCTTTCTTAGATAACCGGTTAGCTTTTTGGTTTAGACCTTTAGTTTTAAATCCACCAAAATTATTTGCCCCTTTAACTGAGGGCTGCAAATCAGTTACAGTGTTTCTATTATGAGCGGAAACACAAGGTGGCATAAAAGAAGCACCTCTGCTTAACAGGCCTTTAACCCAACTTCCCACAAATGGTTTCTTCTGATTTTCTTTTGGAGGCTGATTCTGTGATGACTTGGCTATTACGGTTTGAGAATCTGCTGCAGTGTTTTTCTTCAAATTAGATACCTGAGATGTAGCAAGTTGTTCCGGTTTTAATTTCTCAATTTTTGGTGGAAGAAACTGTTTTAACTCAGTCTCCTTCTCAATTTCTACTGACTTCATTCCCTGTACATGACTAGTAGAATGAATACTGTTCATAGATGTGGTAATTGACGTATCTCCTGAATTTGGCTGCACTGACTGTGTGTTCACATTTACAACTTGTGATGGAAAGCTTAAATCCACAAATTGGGCTTGGGTAAGCTTTTCTTTATGTGGACTAGATGCTGAAGAAGCCTTTAGTGATTCTTGAGATGGCAAAGTATTTGCTTTGCCAAGCCCTATATTTTCTGTCACAGATTTGTTTTCTGATGGGAGAACTTTGGAGTTAATGGGGAAATCTGGGGCAGTTTTCTGGATAGTTCCTTTAAGTGTCAAAGGTAAAATAATACCATCAATCAAAGTTTTTTCATCCCGATTTTCATGAGCTATAGCTTTGTCCTGTGGAATAGCATGAGAAACAACTGACGATACATGTGTAGGGTGAGTCGCTGAGGACGTTTCTGCTGAGGCAGCCTCATCCACAGAACACCATGCTGGAGATGCTGGTTTCTTCTCACCAAAAGTGTGCTTGTCATTAGTCTTCGGAAGGCGAAGGTGGGTAGCTTCCTTATCTGTCACATGGGATGATTTTCTTTCCCAAATAACAATATGTATCTCTGAAGCAGGAACTTCAAATTTCTCATGCCTTTCAGCACATGGACCTTTTAAGTCATCACACTCTAGCCAACTTCCTGTGGAATGGGAAAGAAAGCCAGCCATTAGACAGTCACAAACCACTAGCCTAGGCTGACTTTCTTCTGGCCTTTTAAACTGCTATTATCACTGAATATCCATCCACTAAAGGAGATCACTCTAAAACAATGCCTTGTCTCCGGCCATACCACCCTGAACGCGCCCGATCTCGTCTGATCTCGGAAAACAATGCCTTATCCTTGTTACCAGTCTTCTCTGTCAAATTTTTAAGTCCTTATTTGGATGACAAAAGTTACTAATATAAGCAGAAAACTGAAAACCTCAGATAGTTTTCTGGAATAGTTCACTCTCTTTCCTAAAATACTAAAAATAAACAAAAAAAATAAATAAAATCAAGACAGCTTTATATTTAACTTGGGGGCTTAGAATATAGTATTGCCTAATTTACCCAAGAAATCAGAAAATAGCATAAGTTATTTCATATATATGAATTTTCAAATTAATAAAGTTTATTGCCTCCAGTAGCAACATTTGCTTCAATTCTCATTTGAGTCTTTTATCAAGTGAGAATTGATATCAATATCATTAATATCAATACTAATGGCTATACAAAACTGAACGTATTTAATGTATGACAAAAGAGTTTAAGGGCTGTGAGTAGTCTACAGTAACAAACACAAACCCTTGTCAAGAGTTCATTGCGTAGTTAAAAAACAAAACCAATTAAAAAAAAAAAAAGAGTTCATTGCTTACAGCACAACTAGTTAGTGGTATGACAGGAAAAGAAGTCATTATGCAGTGGACTAAAGTGTAAATAAGGAATAAGTTTAAACTACTCCTCAGAAAAGAAAGGGAAAAAAGGTCAACTATTAGAAGAGCTATTACCAACAAACAAATAAGTAAATGGAAAATAGCAAATGCTGGCAGAGACATGGAGAAACTGGAACCTTCGTGTATTGCTGGTGGGAATATAAAATAGTGAAGCTGCTGTGGAAACAACCAGTTATTCCTCCAAAAGTTAAACAGAATTATCATAAGACTTGGCAATACCACTGGTAGGAATATACCCCCCCAAAACTGAAAACAGGGAGTCAAATACCTGTCCACCAGTGGTCATAGCAACCATTTCATAAGTTAAAAGGAAGAAACAAATTTAATGTTCAGCCTTATAATAGAAACCTGGCATGCTACATGATGAACCTTGACAACAAGCTAAATGAAACAGATCATACATAGAATGACAAATACTGTGTGGTTCCCACTTACATGTGGTACCTTGAGTGTAGAATTCCTAGAAACACAGAGTAGAACAGTAGTTACCCAGAGCTGGGGATGCAGGGAGGATGGGGGTTAATGTTTCATGAGTTAAAGAGTTTTGGTTTAGGATGAGGAAGAAGTTCTGGAAGTGGATGGTGGTGATGGCTCTACAAAACTGTGAATGTACTTAATGCCAATGAACTGTAAACTTTAAAAATGTTAGAATGGTCAATTTTATGTTATATTTTACCACAATAAACAAATACAAAGCATGGCTGAGAAGTAATAAAGATGACCAGATGGTGACAGGTGATGAAGGTTACAGGAAGGTGTGTTTATTCATTTATAGTTTACATACTACACACATAATGATCTGAGAAAAGCTAACCACAGGTTTGGATAAGTAACAGCTTTTCAATAGTCAACAATTACTTATTTATGCTTTTATTATTGACTTCCCACTGTATATCTCAATACCTATACATCTATATGAAATGAAAACAGACACAAAAAGTAAAATGGTGTGGGAATTCTGACATACCAAATATGTAGCTTACTCTGTTTCTTCAAACTCAAACATGGTATTAAAGCATGATGTCAAACACCACAATATGTAGTATAAAGACGTTTGAGAAATATAACTAACTGTAAGCACCCAAACCACCACCCTATATTTCTTCAAGGGAGCCCATTATTTTAGAAAATATTATTTTAGCAGCAGAAATGACAACACAGTGTTAACACTGCAAAAATATGTTCAGATACAAACACAGAAAGTGCACAGTTTCCTTTCCCTGTTCTTTAAACATATGCATTTATCATTTTTGCAACAAAAATTTCAAATTATGAGGAAAAGGGAAAGTTAAGAAAGCATAAAAGACATCTTTCAGCAACTACCACTTTAGGCCAATTTAGTTGCTAATACACTGGCCAATTTCTAAGATATATCATTTAGTAACTACAAAATGTCATTAGACATTTGTGACTACAAATGTCTACGACCAACAAGGTCTAAGATCCAACATATTAAAAAAATTCCCCAAAGAGAAGAATTAAACACAAGATTAAAATGCTTATTAAAATATAATATCTGATACAAAGTAAAATGAGTGACAAGTCACAGAACGGAAATATGAATTCTCTGATTTACCAAAAAGAAAGCAAAATATACTCAGATCTGCTAACCTCTCAAATAAACAAAAACAAAATCATTTACCTAAATATGTGGTTTATGTGGATATACACTATAAACTCCCTGAATACTTTTTATTCTCTACCAATTAAAACTTTGAGACTCTTCAGCTTGCCTACATCAATGATTTTCTACCATATGCATACCAAAATTACCTGGGGAACTTTTTTAGTATACGTGTTGCCAAAGCAAGCATTCACCTGGGGAACTTTTAAAACAATACTGACATTTGGATCCAATGCCCAAGACTCATTTGTTGATATAGGGTATAGCATGGCAATTTTTATAAGTTAACCAAATGATTCTTGTATGTCACCAGAGTTGGAAACCACACTGTACCAAAAGTGGATTTCTCATTTCCTGGAATACACCAAAAGTTACAATACTTCCATCTAAAGCCTGATGCAGGATAAAACTTCAAGGTAATAATTACACGTATAATGTGAGTTTTAGTTTGCAAAGTGCTTTTGTTATACAATTTTGCATCATCCTTCCAAACCACCTCCAAGAAAAATATCAAATAAGAAAATTGCCCAAACAATAGAAAACAGCTATAACAAAGTAATTCCTCACCGAGGGCCTGAAAACACTTTACTGGGATTGAATTATCTTGTTTTAAGACAAAAGTGAACATTTTGAGGAAAACACACCTAGCAGTAAAACTGAACAAATGGAAGGGGGTGAACTTCCAAAATCTGTGAACTGTATTTATTTGGTTTTCCATTGAGAAATTTAGTCATTTAAGTAAAGGCTTCACATTTTAGCTGTTGGCCAACTATGGACTTCAGATGGCTATTTCAGCAACAGAAGGGCTACACAGTATTATGTTTAATAGTTTTAGAAATAGACATTCACTTTTATTTTGTTTATACAATTATAGCAAAATATAAGGAATATTTTTACCATTATTAAAAATCTTCAGTATGATATACGTTCTTTTTAGAAGTACAAAGTATCTAAAAAGTTAAAATTCCCACCATTCATTTTTCTATATTAAACACAGATTACATGTAACACATGTAATTTAAAAAATAAAAGCAAGAATATTAAACAGAAAAAAAGCAAACTTCAAACCAACAATAGTATCCGATCTCTATGTAAGAAAGAAATAAGAATGTGCATCATATAGATATGTGAAAGAAGAGTTAGGAAGGACACTAAAAACAAACTTTTAACAGAAGGGAAAAAAAGGCAGAAAAATTAAAATCCAAGGGGAGAGAAAAAAAGTCAAAGCATAGGTTGCCTTTTAAAAAATAAATAAACCATCAGAGTTTAGTTTGCATGCCTACTATCATAAAAGAAAACATTTCAATACTTACCATCAGCATCTAAAATCCAAGTTATAAAATGATTCTTTGCTTGGTACTGAATTACGGATGTTGCTTGATAAAGACAGCCTTCAAAATGAAATGCATAGTGCTCCAAGTCATTCTGTGGTAAGCCTTCTACGAAGTGCAACATGAATATGGGAGATACTCTGTGGGGAAGAAGGCAAGTCAAACAATTTTAATGCCATGTGTCTGCTTATGCAAGAGTCTAAAGTGAACGAGTCACACATAACACTTTCAAGGCTAACTAAACTGATTTTTCTTGAGCACCTCCAGATGTGTGCCTTAATTAGAAATGAAGAACTTGCTCTAAGAAGTATGTAACACTATCCCCTTTTCAGATTGCTATCACTGACAGTTGGAAGCCATCATGCAATAAGAACAACACAGACCATTAAACAAAAATTGCTCTGTGAGCAGCAATGTTGCTTTGGCTTAAAGAAAATCTCATGGTCGATACTTTGTAAAATTCAAAGGAAAAAGTCCAGATCATTTAGAATTTTCTTTGGCATCAAGTGCCCAAATTATTTACTTTTGTTAGGTGAATAGGCAACACATGAAAATAAGGTACTTAAACCTAAGACAGTCAAATAAATGTTAATTCGGCCTATTTCTTTCTATCATCTCAGGAAGCAATCTATCAAATTACAATTTCTACTTAGAAAAAAGTTTAAATTTGACTTAAAAGATACTGGTTAATTTATTGTAAACTTCAAGATATTCAAAACTTTCAAAAATACATTTTTGTTATACTGCAACATGTCAAACTAGAAAACAGAACCCACAGATGGGCCTCAAATAACTAAATCTAACAAAGCTATCAGGATTTAACAAAAATGTTGAATATCCTTTTTCCTAATATTTAAACAGCTGTCAAGACTTACTTAGCTTATCAAAATTTATTCAACTGAAATGAACTTGAAGCAATGTCCAAAATGTAAGATTATTCATACTGACAAGGGATAATTTGCAAATTATCCCTTGTCAGTCATTTTGTTAAAGAATAATCAAGTCCTCAAAATTTAAGAACCTTAGAAATACAAAGTCCTGAAAACTGTAACACTGAACCCTTTCCCACTGTTTTTAAAATCATAACTATTTTCACTGAATCCAAGACATCAATGATTATAAAGTATACCACGCCATCAATTTTGGGTGGGGGGGCGTGCAGGGGAACCAGGGATTGAACCCAGGGGGCGCTTAACCAATGAGCCACATCCCAGCCCTTTTATACTTTAATTTTGAGACAGGGTCTCACTAAGTTGCTTAGGGCCTCAATGAATTGCTGAGGCTGGCTTTGAACTTGCAATACTCCTGCCTCAGCCTCCAAAGCTGCTGGGCATGACATCAATTTTTAAACATACTTTTATTTCACATGTTAAAATATGAAGTATATGTCTTTGAACTAATACTTCACAGTAAAACTACAGATGTGTTCACAAAGCTACAAATGCAGGCTTGAAGCACCTGCCTCTTTTATTTCTATTAAAAAATTTTAAAATTACTAATATTTGGTTCCCTTGGACTCATACAATATCTGTCAAAATATCTTCTGAGGCTAGTTACTATAGCAATCTCTTTATAATCCTAGACTAGGAAATCTCACCAGTTTCCTGCCTTTGTGTGATTTACACATGGAAAATGTTTTAAGATAATGTATACATGACCACTTGCCAGATTTTTATGCTTTTTATACATTTTAAGCATTCTAAACTACTCTTTTGTAAGTTGGTAAAAGTAAAAACTGCCAAGACCAGTATTCAAGAGGCCTTGGGTTCAATCCCCAATACAACACGAAAAATAAATTGTAGCTGGGTACAATGGTACACACCTGTAATCCCAGCAACAAAAGAAGCTGAGGCAGAAGGATTGCAATTTAAGGTCAGCATGAGCAACTCAGCAAGACCCTATTTCAAAATAAAAATTTTAAAACGGATGGGGATGTGGCTCTGGTAGAGTGCTTGCCTAGCATGCACGAGGTACTAGGTTCAATTGTCAGTACCACTTTAAAAAAAAACACTAACCCCCCCTCTTAGTGAGCTTCCTTAGATATAGTAGGTAAATTTCCCCAAAGTCAGCTTTGAGATCTAGAGTTCTACAAGGCAGAAATTTGATTTTCTTATAGGGGGGGAGGGGGAAGATCAGAGTGATGAAACAAATTTTAAAACATCTTTTTATATACTATTCTCTCTGGAATTACTGCACCAAAGTTATCCAGGGCCTAACAGAGACTGCAATGATGCCAAGCAGAATTCTTTTTTTTTTTTTTTTTTTGGCAGTACTGGGAATTAAACCCAGGGATGCTTTACCACTCAGTTACATCCACAGTCTTTTTATTTTTTGAGATGGAGTCTTGCTAAGCTGCTGAGACTGGTCTTGAACTTGTGATCCTTCTGTCTCAGCCTCCTGCCACAGGGATTGCAAGCATGTGCCACCATGCTTGGTTAGAATCAGTTTTATTACCATTTCACCTGAACAGAGGCAAACCCCTCAGAATATCCTCCATATTACTTTCTCGTTCCTCACACATGCTAAGCATAGGATCTTTCACTGAGCCCTTCAAACTACTTTCTGTAACTATAAAACTGCATAAACTCCAAATACCAAATCAATTACAATTTTCTTTGTATGTGTTCGTGTGTGTCTGTGTGTGGAGGTGGGTATACAGAGGATTGAACCCAGGGCCTTGTGCATGGGAGGCAAGCATTCTACCAGCTGAGCTATATCCCCAACCCTTCCCTCTGTATTTTAACATGTCTGAGACTGGGATGCATCTTATCATTGATGGCACAGCTAAACAGGCAGCATTTCTTTCTTAATGGCATTTGAAAAGATGGTACAATTTATAAACACTGACATCTTGGAATCAATCAAGTAATATGCTTCCTCCTCCTCTTATTCATTTTTTTCAGTGGGTTCCCTAAAAGTCACTGTATTCTCCTACACACAACTCCAGTTTGTTTTACATTTCCAGCCTCTCAGGTGAGGGCAGAACTCTGCCTCCATGTTTTGTTCTCAAGCTTCTTCCTACACTCAATGCTAGAGCATCCGTTAGAGATGATGCTCAGAGCTGTAGAGAACAAGTTAAGGTTCTGCCTGAACCATGAAAAAACTGGATGGCATGGATTAACAGAACTGGAATCAAAAGTCAACAAGAAATTTCAAGCTAAGACACACTTGCCTTCACCTAACATGGGGCTGATTTCCTCTTCTTATAAGGACCTTTTTTCTTTTAAGAAAAAAAGCACAAAAGGATTGTGTTAACCACTGTACCCAAAGACAGCAAGGGAAATGCAAGTCTCCATTACGCAGAGAGCAGCCACATCTTGCACTAATGGCCTGGAGTAAAAGTTTTTTATTTATTTTCAACCCAACTAATGAAGTAATTCATATTTTATAAAATGCAAATCTAAGCTGGGTGTCGTGGTACATGCCTATAGAGCCAGTTTTTCAGGAGGCAGGAGAATCACTTGAGAATGAGGACATGAGTTCGAGACCAGCCTAGGAATATAGCAAGACCCCCATTAAAAAAAAAAAAAAAAAAAGTTAAAAAATACCAATTAAAAATGTGCATATATGTATATCTGAACTGTAATACTGTAGGCTTTAGGTGATATATATATATATATATATATGTGTGTGTATATATATATATATATATAAAATATATAATATATAATCTCATTACATTTTAGGTCTACTATATTATTTCAACTATTTTAGAATCTGATAAAAATATTAATAAAGTCAGTTGCAATTCAAATAATTAGAACCAGATTATATTCACTGTACTAAGTAAATACATCTTCAGAAAAATTTAACTGGGTTGGGCACAGAGGTGCACATGTAAAGTCCTAGCAATCTGAGAAGCTCAGGAAGGATTGCAAATTTGAGGTGGGCCTTGGCAACTTAGTGAGACCCTCAGCAACTTATCTCAAAATAAAAAACAAAAACAACTGGGGATGTAGCTCAGTGGTAAAGTGCCCCTGAGTCCAATTCCCAGCACACACACACACAAAAAAAAAAAAAAAAAAAAAAAGAGAGCGAGAGAGAGAGAGAGAGGAAAAAAAATCTGCTAAACAAAGTTTATAAACTGTTCTTTGGAGTTAATCAAGGATCTTACAAATTAATAAATAAACATTTTCTTTCAAACAATGAAGACTTTAGAAAATCTATTTTCTATATTCCATTCAAACTTTTGTAGGGGAACCTGCAGTTACTTATAAAAAGAAATGTTAAATTATTTTATTAGACCTGAATAAGTTCAGTACGCACAGAACAGAAATATCTTACTTCTCTTCCTACCACTCCACAAACAAACAAAACCATTAAGACTGAAGTTCATGTAAATAAGTTTTTAAAATGCCAACCAAGGAGAACTAGACTCTTAAAGGAAATTCATTTCAAAAGCTTGAGAAGTAAAATTAAATCTGATTCTAAGATCTTGGTGGTTCCATGTCAGTGTGCTCTGAATATAATTCTAAATAATTTACTTAGAAAAAAATAGCAGATGTGGATCAGACAGACATTATTCACCTGATTTATCAATGGATTCTTTTCCTAATGGGGACATCACATTACAGATGTAGATTATCTAAGATAAGATATTTGAGGAATTTACAAGACTATCAGTCTTTGGAATGCTGTATGATTAAATTACTCACAGTATCGTGATGGACTTAATTATTTTTAAGTTACCTCTAACAACTATATTAAATTTGTTTCTAAATTCCATTAGACACCAACAAACCGAATTATAAAGTAAAAATGCTACAAAGGATTTGTATAAAGATCTTGTCATTTATAATTTAAGTGAAATTTTACATGTGTTCGATTTACTTTTGAAGAATACAGGAAATGTCCACATTACAAATTTTGCTTATAAATCAGCTCAGTGGAACTCAAAAAAACACATTTTACACTGGAATACGTTTTTACCTAAAGGCTATCTTTCCAGATCAGAACATGAATGTTTAAGTAAAGCAATTTATGTATATAATTAAAAAGTGTACGTTGCAAAGTAACCAATTAACAGATTAAAAAAAGAACAGAATGAGTCTATCTTCAATCCTGAGGCTTAAGAAAAAGTAGATATAAATATTAGAAAAAACTATATACACCAAGATGCCTTAAGCAGCCCAGTGAACCAATGCAGGACGCAGACAGTCATGCTCTGCTGCCTTTCTACCCATCTTATCATCCAACGAAAGGGTTTACATAGAGGATCCCTCAACACTTAGATCTCAAAACTTGGCCACCAGAAAGGCAAAATAGGTTACTGACTTCTGGTTGAAGACAGCTCCTGTTTTGCGTCCCACTCAGAAGCTCTCAAATGACAGCAAAGGACAAAAACCGGTAATAATCCAAAAGGGCAAAAGAAGAGAAAGGGCACTGAACAAACAAGCCAATAAATATTCAGGGGACAGCATACAGAGAAATGGCCTCTTATATAGCAGAATGGGTAAAGTGATGACACAGCACTACAGAGCAGGCATGCTGATGAGAAGAGCTTATCCGTCCCGCTCAACTCCCAATTGATATCCACAGGCAACAGATACTGTGGAATATGGGGACGAGGCCTAGGCTAAAAACTGGAACAGGGAGTAAAAAAAACAGGAAGTATAAAGAGCATTCCTATGCACAAGGCCCGGAGAGAGCCAGTACAGTCTGGAGCAAAGAATGGAAGGCAGTAGGAGAGAGGCTTCCAGGAGGGAAAAAAGGGAAGGATTCAAAAATTTTAAAGTATTGAGTGCTGGAAATTTATTATTTGAAGTATTTGGGGAGGAAGACCCACAATATACGATAAAGTAAATGAAAACATTGAATAAAGAATTATAAGAGAAATAAAATATACCATGTATATTGCTTGGCTGGAGAGGGAATAATATATGTGTATTAGTAATAATGCAACACCGAATTAACCAAATACAAACCCTTGGAGGAACCAAGAAAGGCAAAACAGAGAGATAGGGCCCAGGTGCTGATGCAGGAACTCTCGCTCTCAACTACTTAAAAGGTGAACAGGCCCCGCTGCAGCAGAAGCAGCCATCATTTTAAAATGTCAAAGTAACTACCATCTTAATTTGAAGATCTGAAGCAGAAACTGAGAGAGGGAGTGAGGAAGGGGATTTCCCTGTTTGCCTTCTAAGCCTTTTGGTACTATTAACTGAGAACTGATTGATTTGATTTGGTGACAATCAACCTTTAGGAACAATTCTGAGGAGTTTCTGGTAGATTCAAGGGCATCAAAGGTTATTGATTTTCTTTTTTCTTTTTTGGTGTGGGGACGGGAGGTACCAGGGATTGAACTCAGGGGCACTCAACCACTGAACCATATTCCTAGCCCTTTTTATATTTTATCTCAAGACAGGGTCTTGCTAAGTTGCGTAGGGCCTCAGTAAATTGCTGTGGTGGCTTTTGAGCTTGTGATACTCCTCTGCCTCAGCCTCCCAAGCCATTGGGATCCCAGGTGTGCATCACTGTGCCTGGCACTGATTCTTTATTAATATACAGTTACTGTGAAAATGAAGGCTAAAGAGGATGTGTACATTGTGTGAGCAGATTAACAAAGAGAGACACTGCCTAAAATGAAACTAACCTCTGAGCTTAAAGAGAGTGATTCTGGTAACACAGGAAAAGAGAATTCTGACCAACTTTCCTGCTCAGGACAAATTGAAAAATTGGCACAATATAATAAAGGCACATCTGCTAAGGGGCAGGAGAAAACTTAGATGATGATGAAGAATTAGCAGGCCAAGATAGAAATTTAAACAGATGAGCCTGTGGCTTACCTTTGAAACATCTTGGTTCTTGAAATTATATTTTAAAAATCCTAGAATTCTAGTAACTTAAGAAAATTAGCAGGAGAAAAAAAACTAATGTTCAATATCCATAAAGGGAGAAAAAAGGCAAAGAGAAGGAAAGAAACTAGGAGAGCGGGGTCAATCACCCTAAGCCAGCAGTACATGGTATTTCACAGCTGCTTACACCCATTAAACAGCTGGTCCAGGTGAAATACCAGTGTTCCTATAAAGACAGGCATTTGGCAATTCATAAAGATCTATTAACTCAAACTTCTGAGAGACAGGTTTAGTTGCCATTTTGCACTCTACACACACACAAATGCATATCTACTTTTCTTATTTTTTAAATGATGAGGTAATTTTAACTCACTTTTCCAATACCATTTTTCTTATTTGTGATTTACTGTTGCAAGCATTACATGGGCCAAAATGGGCAGCATTAAGTGGGTGCCACTCAGAGATGACATTTGTAAAGGTGACCAAACTCTTCATACACCTATGGAAAAAAAAAAAGACAAATTCATTTTTGTTAAATTCATTTACATTAATCTACACCAATGTCTAAAATACCTTCATTTGTTTAGTCATACTTTCTTGTTTTCCTGAATCATGTATTAGTGTGGTAATTTTCCTCCCTATTCTTTTTGTAAGGCATCGAGAATATTTAGCATCATCCTGGCTTTCTATTCCCCAGATGTCAGTGTAGCCCCAGCTACAGCAGCCAATGTCTCCAGACACTGCTAAATGCCCTACTGGTGGGTGGGCAACAGAGTCCCTTGTTGAAAAACCACCATTCTTGGGCTGTCGAATATAAAGAACTCGCTGCTTATTAAACTCAATCTAGCTATATGTTACTGACAACCCAAAATGAAAAAGGGTATCTTCTTTCTTTGTGTGTGTGTGTGTGTGTGAGAGAGAGAGAGTGTGAGGACCAGCTTGTATCCACTTTAATAAGCATTTTTAATTAAAAAAAGTTACTTATTACCAAAAAGCAATGGCTGTTAACAAAAGATAAATTCTCAGAGAAGCTAATATTTTAAATGCAAAGCAATAGAGAAGTATTAACAAATACATCAACCATGTTCTGCTAAATTCTTCACTCTCAAAGGTACAGTTTAAGCAAAGCCTCCTTTTTTTTTTTTTTTTTCCTCTTTTGGTAATGGGAATTGAACAGAGGGGCACTTAACCACTGAGCTACACCCCCAGCCTCTTTTGTATTTTATCTACAGATAGGGTCTCCCTGAGTTGCTTAGGGCCTTGCTAGCTGCTGAGGCTGGGTTTGAACTCGTAATCCTCCTACCTCAGCCTCCTGAGCCACTGGGATCAGAGGCATGCACTACTGTGCCTGGCCAAAGGCTCCTATTTTTAATTTGTAAAAGACAGTTTGTCTAAACAAATAAGTGTTAATGCTTGCCATGACAGCTGCCATTTCTGAGCATGCACTATGTGCAAGGCAAGGCACATTACTACATAGTTTTCTTCCAAACAACTCTTTAAGCAGTCAATGCTGCCCTTACCCCATTTTACAGAGGATGAAAACTGCAATTCAGAGGGTATTGATAAACTGAGTCTGGAGTTCCAAATCCAGGCAGTCAGCAGATGACTGCAAAGGCCAGTTTTTTAACTGCGTTTTTTTAAACCAAAGCCCTTAACTAACACAAAAACCAGCACCACAAAATGAATGGATCACAGTCTTCCTTCAGCTTACATGAAAGTAAGTTCTAACTGTAAAACATTTAATGAATCGTTACTTTAGTTTTTCTATTATACTTGCTTTCACTTTTAGAGATTATTTTAAAAACAAATTGCGAAGTGTCTGGTGGATTCTTCCCTTGAAGTTCTTGAGCTCAGTCAGGATATATGCAAAGATATCATAAAAGTTGCAAAAAGACCCAACTAACTGACCCTTTCTTATGTGTATATATATCATCTCTCTAACTAATAATCTGAATTTAGCCAGGATAGAAATTATTTCTAGTGAGTTCCTAGCACACAGAACATAATGAAAAACTGTCAAAATATTATGAAGATGCACATTCTAGGAAAGCTATGATTAAGCTGATTCTAATCGTTAAAATTGTTTATATATTATTTTTAACCTAGGGAATAATTACAGGACCTTACTCCAGTAAGCAAAAAAAATCTTTACAGTTCAGAAAGGCCTGAGTATGACTCCTAGTTATGTCACTTTACTAGTGTGTCCCTTTGGGTACCACCTAACTTGTTTCAGGCTTGAATGTCTATAACTGTCAAAGAAAGATGCTATGATCTTAATCTGAGTTTTTGTGAGAAAACCAGATGGTTTATACAATTCAATGCCAAAAAACTTGGAAACTGGTATTTGCCTTCATCAGCACTTGCTTATACAAAATTATTCAAGTCCTAATATGAATAACACATTAATTTTCACCCTGTTCTAGTTTTTAGCTCACTGTTTTTGTTTTTTTTTTAAATAAAGACTTTCTGTTGCCTGTCCTCTTCAGAGCATTCTGTCAGCCACAGATCTCTTGGATTGCTCCTTAAATGCCTACAGAGAGCCTCGTGTTTAAATAAATGAATATCTAAGCAATATTCTACTCCCACATCTTTATTTATTTAATAACTTACTAGTGAGTTAAAGAAAAGAGGAAAAGAATTTATCTCTATTGTAATAATCCAAATAAATGACCAACATGACCAGTTTGGTATTCTTTTTAATTTCCAGCCTGCAATACTTTATCCAGGTATCAATGGAACAAGAGTATCATATCAAATGAACACCCACCCTGACTCTTCTTGTGTGGCAAGTATATGACAGCAGAAGAAATCTGCAACTTTTTTCTTCTCCATGTTTCCTCCCAAGTGCCAATCTTAGGGCCCAGAATGTCACTCACTAAGGCTCCTAATTCTCACCTAGAGGACTCAGGGATGCAGAAAGTATGGCTGAGACAGTTCAGGTGCAGGAGGACTCTCATAGGACTAAGAGAAAGAACAGGGAAGTGTAGGTTATCTGTAAGATGCTGCCAGACTCTAAGAGCCTGAGATCTGTTTATATGATTAAAAGACTAAAGTTAATGAACAAAACAATGCCCTAGCTTCCAACAGAGGAGTAAAGAAAACACAGTTTCAAAGAATTCTGAGTGGTATTCTTAGCTGGGAATCTGAAGTGCTTCTCAGTTTTCCCCATGTCCTTCTAAATAAATTCTTGAGAAAACTCCTATTAGCTGGGCACAGTGGCACATGCCTGGAATCCCAGTGACTCAGGAGAGGAGGAAGGATCACTAGTTCGAGGCCAGCCTCAGGAACTTAGCAAGACCTTCAGCAACTTAGTTAGAACTGTCTCAAAATAAAATAAAAACTGGGGATGTATAGTTCAGTGGTAAAGCGCCCCTCGACTATATAAAAATAAAAAAGAAAAAGCCTATTAGTAATCTCTCAAATCATAAATTTTTAACCCTTCCAGTTTAAAGCAGCAAGCAAACTGCAGTTTCTTGCTAAAACGTGTCCTTTTAACCTTAGTAGTAGAGAGAGACCTTAACATGTGGTGGGAAATTTTGTCAAGGGTAGAACTATAGAGGGCAAGTGCTGGTTTAGGGGCCAAAGTTTTATTCAAATTATATTACTCAGAACCATTTCAATAGAATGAATTCATTTAAGGAAAAAAAAAAAAAAAAAAACTAACCTGTTTTGATACCGGTGCCCACACTGTGAACATTCAAAGTCCCAAGAAAAAGAATATGTGAAGAGCTTTTCAATGTGGGGTTCTATTTTTAAGAGCAAGGGAAATGCGAACACAGGGCTTTCCATATCACCTTTCAAGAACAATAAAAAATATATATATATTACTCTTACTTTAAAACTGCAAAAAGCAAACTCAAATAATGAACTGTTATCTTTTCTCACTGCATTTATAGTATGAATATACATGTATACAGTCTGATAGTTGGAGGGGAGAGTTTTAAAACCATTTTTTTTCCTAAAAAATGCCAGCACAAATTTAATTATCACCTCAGTTGCTTCTGTTTTTCTTGGTGGTAACATTTATGAAAACTTGAGACAAAAACAAAAGATCCATACTGTCTTCTCACATCTTTCTATTATTTCTCATGAAAAAAAAACAATTAAAATGTAACTTGTGAAGATAGTACAGAATAATATATGAATCTGACAAAAATCACTAAAACACCATTTCTATTCTGACCCTCTTTTTCTACATAAGAGGACCCACACACAAGGGCTAAAGGATGAGACTCAATCCTCCCTACTCTTCATTTACCATTCTTTCCAATCTTTTATTCAAGTCCTTTCCTTAAACTCCAGTAACTTTAAGATCTGAATTTTGTTGTCATTAAGACAAAAACTAGGGGCTGGGGCTGTAGCTCAGTGGCAGAGTGCTTGTCTAGCTGTGGGTTTGATCCTCAGCACCACATAAAAATAAATAAAGGCATTCTGTCCATCTACAAAAATAAAAATAAAAAATAAAAAGACAAAAATTAGTCAATGCTAGCTTCCAGCTTTGAGATCAGCAAGTCAGTTAACATGAAAACTCACACTGTTCTCACATTCACGTATCAATTGTTTTCCTTCCTCAGGGAGCTTAGATGGCCCTCCCTCCCCAAAAGAGCCCTCTTTCACCATCTAGTTCTCCTCCAAGCCTGCGACTATAGCTGTTTAGAACATGGCCAAGAACAGTCACCTTGGCAGGACCACAAGGCAGAGGGTAAGTGCTATTACATGAGCATGTTCTATAAATATCAGTAGGTACAAAAGCTATTTTAATAGTCACCTTTGTAATAGTTCCACTGCTATTTTTGTACAAAAACATATAAAATCAAAACAAAATATTTTTGTAAGTAGAAATACAAATAAATCTCCTAGAAATGAAAAATGTAACACCTTGAGAAATGCAAACTTGAGAACAGTAAAAGTCTGTAAAAAGTTATCAGGCTTTAAATGCTTACTAAGTATTACTGAAAAAGCAAACCATTTATACTTCACGACAACATAAAATCCTCAAATTTAAAATAAAATTTTCAGTGAATCAAAACATCATAAAAGAGCTCAAAACTGTTAATTAGTTACATGATGGCAGATCATTTGAGATAACTTAAATAGCCCCTAAGTTGATCTTTATTATTTTTCCTCAGATTACAAATTTTACTACAGAATATATAATACCAAAACCTCAGTTTAAACTTTCTGCCTAAATTAGTTAAGTGGTGTCTTTTTCTCTAGAATCAAACACCAGTTCCCCAACCCAACTCTTAACCTAGTTTGCATATGTCCCTAAAATACCTCCACTTGCCAAGATGCAAACCTTTCAATGACTCCTTCTGTACAGCTTTCTTGTTAATTGCTCATTGATAATAGCAGGCCACTTCCCCTGCCCCCAATCAGGGTTTATTTTGTTTATTTCTTAATAAACAAAAGTTCTAATATATCCTGGATATTACTTCTTTGTTCTATCCTTGCCCAAAAGTTTCAAAATTTAAGGGGTATTTACAAATTTTTTCCATCTTATTTGTAATTTTATAATTTTCCCCACTCTAAAGTAATAAATATATATATTTATTTATTTATTTCTGTCCAAAGTTTTAGAACCCTGCTTTTTTACACTTTGGTCTTTAAATATGCTGCAGTTTCTTTCCAACTATGCTGTGAAGTAGAGACCCAATGGTCCTCCTGTATCAGGAATCAAAATTACTCTTTACATTGACATAAATAAGCAGAAACTATAACAATAGTAGCTTCTACTTAAAAAAAAAAAATTTAAAAGTGATGATGAAGAAATGGACACTGGAGGGGGAAAACACCAAATTAAAGAGTGTTATCTTTGTGCAGAGATAGGAAGAACTGGGGAAGTGTACAAAGGGGACTACAGTTGTATTTGTAACATTATATTTCTTAAACTTCAGGGAGGGAAAGCAAAGAGAACAGTATACAATGTGTTCTTTTAAAACAACAATTAGGATGATAAAGGAGCTGATCTGGAAAAAGTTAACCAACATTCAGGGTCAGTACAGATTCTACTTGTCTTTATTACTCTGAAATAAATGCTAATATTTGGAATGACAAGACACAGATGGCAAGATTTTAAAGTGCTCTCTGAAGCAGATTAGGTTTCATTAGTAAGGTTTTAAGTTTTAATGTAGCACCTACCACTACTAAGTAGGTAGAGTATAAATAAGACAGGACTTTACCATCCTAGAAAAGCTACACCTGCTCAGTTATCATGATTGCACACAATAATATTTAATTTTTTTTTCTTCATAGAAAACCCCCAAGGCCAAGGGGGCACAAGAGATGCAATTTGCTTCAAATATAATTATCAGTGATAAGAAGGGTGGTGATTCTGATTAGGGCAGAAACACCTCTTCTTTTAGTCACACCTCAGGTTACCCTTTGGGGGGAGATGGGATGCGGAGCCCCTCAATTTGTATTCAGAGATGCTTTGGAAAAGACTCGTTTGAAATAGGTATTCATGCAAAACTTCTTTGTGAGGAATAGGGTGGATTACAAAGGAGCCTGGTGAAGTTTTAGGGTGATAGATCTATCCTGAATGGAGTGATCGTTATACAACTGTATACATTTAAAAGGTTTTACTATATGTAAATCATACTTTGATAAAAAGAAAAAATATGTATCCCACTGGAGATCCCACCTGATGATAAACGAGAACTGTTCTTTAAACCAAAAGGAGATTATGTCACAGACTGGCATATAGAAAACCTGTGTATTTTAAGTGGAAGGCAAACTCATAGTAAAAGTCTATGAAAAATTAAAGAAAACTAGGGGGTAGACTGTGAGACAAATAAGTAGGTCAAAAGCTGTCAGGTATGGACAAAAGACATTGTTTCTAGATACCATATCTAGGCCTGATGAAATAAATGCCATTCACTGAGAGGAAAAATAGAAGGCACTGATATTTTGCATAATTGAGTACAGGTACATACTAATACAAAGCACCATACATTATTAATAGAAGAGTTAATACACAAAAATAAAAAAGGGAAATAAAAAGGCACTCCTCAAACAAAACAAAACACCAAACACCAGTGGCTCCTTCTTGTAATACTAAAGGCATGTAGAAAGATCTGGATGGAGACTCTGGTTTCCTTGTTTCACTCTGCTCCCACAAGGCCAAAAATCAATTAACAGAGGACAAAGCAAGTTCCACTCTTATACCTTTTTTAAAGATGAAAAAGCTTTCCTGAAAGGTCTTCAGCATAGTTCTCCTAATATCCCACTGGCCAAAATTGTACCACATGTCCATTCTTAGAATCCACTGGTAAGAGAAGAATTACTAGACTGGTTTAGATCTGATTCTTAACCCTACCCACATATATGAGCCCCAGCACTGGTATTTACTTTTAAATTCCCTACATATTTCATAATGCACAGTCAAGTTTGAAAATGTTGAATTAGCCTATTGGGGTAAGAACTGGAGAAGCAACCAAGGGTGTGCAGTCTAAATATTCACCTGGCTCTGAGCACTGCATCCACTCTCAAGAGGTAGAACACCAACCTGCAGATTTATCTAAACAGCTGTACACACCAAAGATTCAATCAGTGGTAGACTCCTAAGATAAACTAGCCAGATTCCTGCTCCCAAAGAATCCAAACATCCAAAGTACTAAACCAATATTATACCTCCTTATGATGTACACATTTCTATGAGTTAAGGTACATCAATTACTTACCCAATGTGCATCTAAGCTGGGGCTGCAGTTCATTAAAAATTTCGCCTCTGACTTCATTCAGACAGGTCTCTATCTCTGTGAATATTTTTGAAGTAATTTTATACTCTCCATCTAGAAATACATTCAGAACATTATCATCAAAAAATTTCTCATCAATGTATATCTTTCTACATAAAATTTAAGACATTAATAAAAATGGAAGTTTATTAATTTGTGCAAACAGAGATAAAAGGCAAACATAAAATTACAGTATAATATATAATTCCCTTTTTATTTGTTATCAGCACAGTATCATTAGCATTTACTACCTGAATAAAAATATCACCCAAATAATCAGAGGTCTAGTAAAACATAGGTTGGAATCATTAGTGTTTCAATTTCAGGTTGAATTTTTTGTTTTGTTTTTAAGATTTTGGAATATCTGCATATACATTTTGGGGAGAAGAGCTAAATCTAACCATGAAATTCATTTATTTTTACACAGAGCCTGAAGTTAATTCTGAAAATTGTGTTTTGACTATGACCTGTCACATGAGGTCAGGTATGAAATATTCCTACTTTGGCATCATGTTGGTACTCAAAAGTTTCAGTTTGAGGGCATTTTAGATTCAGATTTTTGGATTAAGAATATTTAACCTTTAAGATATTTTTGTCCATCTCTGAAACAGCCGAAGCTCTCTTTATATGCAATTATTACTTACACTAGAAACAACTTCTAATAATTTACTCCACTTCGTATAACTTTTCTTGAATCTACCTAAGCATTACAGTTTTTATGCAATCCCACATCCTCCTTTGTTCATACAAATTTGCTTCATTAAGCACAGGGAGACTCAACACCATGTTCAGCCAGAGGAAGGAGAAGTTGTGCTTCATTTGTGAAAAATGTGACAAAAATGCATTCTACTGTCATGTATAACTAATTAGAACAAATTAAAAAAAAAACACAGTGGGCTAGCTGCACCCACTGTAACCAACAATCATTCCCCTATTGCTGGACATTTCTTTTTTCAATACCATAAATTTATAGTAATAACATCTTTGGGCACATATCTATCCATATTTTTGATCTCTTTAGGGTTAAAGTCCTCAAAATGGAATTACTGTGACAAGAAACTAGCCAAGATTAATAAATTATTTTGAATATAAGCCTCCATATACATCCGAGACTCTGGTTACTCTTAAGCAACAAATGGATCTTCTCTTGAAACTCTTACAAATGATACATACAGCTTGACCACTCTCTGCTTAGGTGTTTCACTAATGAAAATATCTCGATTGTCCTTAATAAAAAAAGTAAGCATTAACCCAAATTTTTAGTTATTTGATGATGGCAAAAAAGAAAATTTATAATGCAAAAAAAAAGAAGTCGAACATAATTAACATACAGATTGTGAAAATACAGTTATTCTATAGAGTATAACAAATATGAAATTAATTCTGGTATTTAATTATTGCTTTTCATCAATAATTGACTGGACAACTGTCTCAAAACATGTGGAGAAGACTCTGAGATTTCTGCAATTACATAAAACAGAAATAGAAGAAAAAGCCAAAGGCAAAAATGCTTATGAAAGCTGGGCAGGATGGCACACACCTATAATCCCAGCTACTCAAGAGGATGAGGCAGAGGACCGCAAAAAAAAATTTCAGAAGGGTTGGGATGTAGTTCAGTGGTCGAGCCCTTGCTTAGCAACTGTGAGGGTCCTAGTTTTATGCCTAGTTCTAGGAGTAAAAATTTTTTTTAAAAGGCTTATTTTAAAAATTGCAAAAAAAAATTTGCAAGTGAATGATGCATGAAAAAATTTAGTTTCAGGGAAACTTGAATCGAAACAAAAATACTCTTTACAACATCATAATTTTTTTTTAACCTTGGGATTAAACCCAGAGCCTCCCACATACTAGGCAAATAGTCTACCATGAACTACATCCCCAGCCCTTAGATTTTATTTTGAGACTGGGGGTTTCAGTAAATTGCCCAGGCTGGTCTCAACTTGGGATCCTCTTGTCTTAGCTCTAGAGTGGCTACTATCACAGGCATGTGCCGTCTAGCTCAAAGCCAAAGATGGCTAGAGTACTCTGAGATATTTTCTTCCACATAATGAAAATAGAACTATATTAGTATAACTCTTCTGGAATAAGAACCGTAATATTCATATTTTAACATCCCTCTTGACATCAATGAGCAATACATTCAAAAAAAATATACATATTTGTCATAATGTGAATCTGAAATAGCAAAAAACAGTAAGCAACCTAAATGGTCCACAGTCAGAAAGCAATGTACAGGATCCATACAAAGGACTGCACAACCAAAGTCACATTTTTTAATATATTAATGAATATGAAAATACCTACAATGTCAAGTGAAGAAAGCATGGTATGATGTTAAATCTGTCAAAGAAAATATATGCATAAATAAGATCAGGAAAAAAATATACCAAGACACTTCAAAAGAAGTTCAATAAAAATGAAGATCTTGTCCTTCCAGACAGCAAGACTTTTAAAAAAAGTCAAAACAGTGTGGGTACAGGGACAGACAAAACTGGGAGTTAAGAAACAGTTGCACATACATAAGACAAACATGGTATGGCAGGATCAACTTGACAAAAGGAGGAAAGCTAGAAAAACAGGCTACACAAATGAGAGAAAAATGGATCTTTACTCCATACCATACACAAATATTAACTTCTGCTGAATTAATAATTTCACTGTCAAAAACAAACTTTATGATTTTTTCAGTGACAATAATGATCAATGTCCAACTTCCTGTTCTCAGGAAAAGAAAGGCTTCTTTGCCACAACACTAACTCCAAAAGAAAAGCTGAATACTTTCCTGTATATCAAGACAGCTTTTAAAAAGTAGAAAAACAAGCCGTGCGTGGTGGTGCACACCAGTGGCTCGGGAGGCTGATGTAGGAGGATTGCGAGTTCAAAGCCAGCCTCAGCAAAAGTGAGATGCTAAGCAACTCATTGAGACCCTATCTCTAAATAAAATACAAAATAGGGCTGGGGATGTGGCTCAGTGGTCAAGTGTCCCTGAGTTCAATCCCCTGTACCAAAGGAAAAAAAGTAGGAAAAAAAGATGCATCTGAGAGAAGATTCAGCAACAAATATCTAACATAAAAATAGCAACAAGGATATTCAAAAATTCATACAAATCAGTAAGAACACAACAACCAACAGAACAAATAGGGATAAGACACTATTAAACACTTCACAGAAGAGCGAACATATGTGGTCAATGTACACATGAAGGGTCAGATCAAGCTCCTGAAATCTGGAAATGCAAACCAAGACCACAGACCACTTCATGACATTCAAATAGCAAAAATCTCAAGTGTAAAATCACTAAGAGAAGATGTCTTATAAATTGCTATTGGGAGTTCCTGACTGATACAACTACTTTGGAAAACAACTGCCATTATCTGAATGTCTGGACTCAGATATGGTAAATGCATTCCTATGGAATATGTAAGAGAAACTCTCCTACTATCTATACTCCTGGAAAATTATCCAAAATGGTCACAACAACAGTATTTATAATGGCAAAACAAGAACCCACTGTCCACTGACAAGTGAGTAAATCACAGCTGGTCCTCAGTACCTTCAGACTCAACCAACCATGGACTGAAAATATTTGGGGGGGGGGGGAATTGCATCTGTACTGACTGTACATGTACAGCCTCTTGTTCCCTTGCCATTATTCCCTAAACAACATAGTACAGCCACTGTTTGCATTCCACATTTGTTATATTAAGCAATATTAAGTAATCTAGACATGATTTCAAGTATATGGGAAGATGTGCATGGGTTCTATGTAAAAATTAAACCATTTTAAATAAGGAATTAGCATCCTTGGATTTTGTAATCTGTAGGAGGTCCTAGAATTGATTCTCCACAATACTGAGGGAAGAGTACATTGATATATTTCCAAAATGAAAAATACCACACATCAATGAAAATCAACAAACTGCAACTCCAGGCAGCTTCATAAACCCTTAAAAAAAGGTTCCAGAGGACACACCATATCTTTTTTAAAACATTCAAAATAAACTAAATTTGGCAATTTTAAGAAAAATTATTAAGTAGTAGTGACAAAACACAATTCAGGATAATGATTACCTTTGGGGGAAATGAAGGGCAAGATGGGAGGAACACATAGGTGGACTGAGTATAAAACAATGTTTTAATTCTTCTTGGGTTGAAAAGTAGGTTTCTGAGTATCCTATCAACTTGTGGAAAATTAAAAAAAATATATCCCTCCCTGTAAACATTTTGGAGGGCTGTAGGATTTCAGGTGATTTTTACTTGCTTCTTTATTCTACCTTTCAGTAGTTTAAAAACTTAAAAAAGATTTTACTTTGATGGACTGTGATGACGACTACTACCCTGACAACCACTGCTTCTTTCCCCCTCACAATTAGTTTTTGAAAGATGACCTTTGTGGCACTCATGATGCTGTGGCCGCTGTTATCTCATCTTCATGACACTATCCTTGAGTTTCCTGCTCCTAGGTCTTTATATAGTACAAAACCCTACTGATGGCATCTTTTCCACATGCTTTGAGACAAAACTCAATAACGTCTTTAAAAATTAAGGAGAAATAATGTACTACTACCAACCTTTAACTCCATCCAAATGATTGTTATACAGAAGCTTACTTGCTTGATCATATTTTTCAAACAACCTCCAAAACACAGATTCTTCCTTAGAACACAATTTAGTCACAGTGTTCTTTAACTCTTCCAAGTGTACCAAAGCTGACAAGAGACAGTCTAACCAACAGAGAGCATTAGTATTTTTCCACTGGACACAGAGAGTCTGGAGAAATGACGAACATTTGATCTCCAACGGCATTTCCAGTTCAGATGTATATCCTTCATTCTGAGGAGAAATTCCCCCAGTTTCAGAGACATCAACAGTAATAGGATCTTCTTCAGCCATATCAACATTATCAGCGTCCAAGGTCTCATTATGATCCAAGGAATGAGCAGTTCTAACTGAATTCTGTTGACTACTACTATTGGGTAAGTTTGACAAGATTTCATCATATTTGCGGTTCAAAACTTGTTCTCCATCAGTAACAAGATGATTTCTAGTCTTTTTGGAATTTGCTAAAAAAGGTGAATCATTACAGCTGGTTTCTAAGATCTTTCTTTTTTGAGGCTTATTTGGAATGTGACAATCTTCCAAATCAGGAGAAATTAAATTACTAAGTGATTTAGAGCCCAAAGGATAAATGCACTAGAAAAGAAAAATAAAATCATACAATTACAAAAATTCAAATAAGTAAAAGTTTTACTTTACAGTTTCTAGTTTCTACACTATGAAAAACAAATTTTTAGCATTAATTTAACATGAGAATATATTTATCAATCTAAATTTGAAAAAACTAATGACAAACACTATTTAATCAAAATGTGGACCCCCCCAAAGAAAAAATTTTCCTAATGAATTAAATCTAAGGTTTAATCTGAGTTATAACTAGGGTAAGATAACAAAGAAAACATATTTTTATGTTAATAAAAAAATCTAATTTCAAGAATATTAAAAAATTTCAACATTGTAAAGAAGTCTGAGGACCACTACTCTTTTGGAACAAACAGTGTAACATTTTAAAAATTGGAAAAGTATGTTTCATTTTTTTTTTTTGGTGGTGGGACTGGGACTGAATCACCACCCATTAGTACTCTACCACTGGATCATATCTCCAGCCCTTTTTGAGACGGGGTCTTGCAGGCATGTACCACCACACCTAACTTGGAAAAGTATTTTCAAAGTTAAAAAACTGCATGGATTAATTTCTGTGTTTCCTATATTTTAACACTGAGTATAAATCTAAAAACATGCTATTTTAGTTCATATCTAATGGGTTGAGAGAAAAATTGCTCAATTTTAACGACTCATCAAATCTAACTGGGCATTAACACAATTTCAACCAAATTCCAAAATGTAAATACATCATAAATCAGTGAATTTTTCTTAATTTTCAAGACCACCAAAACATTCTACAAGATAAATTCAAGAACCTATACACTAAATGCCCTCATTTAAAATATATCTTTTGGAAAGAGATACTGTAGTTCAGTGATAAAGCACTTGCCTAGTATAGTATGCAAAAGGCTAATTCAATCCCTAGCACTGAGAAAAAGTAATTTAAAAAATTAAATGAATAAATAAATAGCATACTACAGGGACACAGCCACATCAATGTTTATAGCAGCATAATTCACAATAGCTAAATTGTGGAATCAACCTAATGCCAATTTGTAAATGAATGGATAAAGAAAATGTGGTATACACAACGGAATATTATTCAGCATTACGAAGAGTATACAAATCAAGGCATTTGCAGGTAAATGGATGAAGCTGGAGAATATAATGCTAAGTGAAATTAGCCAATCCCAAAAAACCAAATGCCAAATGATTTCTGATTTAAGGATGCTGATCCATAATATGCTGTGGGGCAGGTATGGGGAGGATAGGGCAAAGGGGAAAAGGGGAGGGAGTAGAAGGGAAGGGGTATAGGGGTAGGAAAGATGGTGGAATTTGATGGTCATTATTACCCTATGTAAGAAAACATGAAAGATGTGAATCTACTTTGTGTAAAAACCAGATATAAAAAATTGTGCTCTATATTTGTAATATGAATTGTAATGCATTGTTGTCATATACAACAAATCAAAATTAAAAATAAATATATATTTTGGATGGATGTTGTTTAATGATATTCAATCTGTCACAACTCTGACATAATAAAATTATTTCTATGATAAAAAAATTAAATGAATAAATAAACAAAACATGCCTTTTTCTATACAAGTTTGGTAGACCGCTACACTTTGGTGGCCTTCAGTGAACTGAAGAACCATACCTTCTGGTAACTGATGTCCTCATACTGTCAAGTCCTCTACACAGACTGGGCTTAGGCATTTACTACCTTTGATGGGACATTTGGACACAAGATTCACATGAAGGTCTGATAAGCACTGGCCCATTCTTGTACTCTTGGAGGCCCTTCTTCAGTCCCAGCTATCATGCAGTAAGAAGCCCAATTAGTCTCAAGAAAAAGAACTGAGATTCCCAGCTGGTTCCCTAAGCTGAGCTCCCAAACAGCACTTACAGTCAGACATGTAAGCATTTTCAGTCATCACAGCAGATATTGTACATACAAGGATAAGAACTGCCTAGAGAACCCACAGAATCATGAAAATAAAGCCATGCAATTATTTAGTTTTGAGGTAATTCACTTCATAGCAACAGATAAGTGAAATGCACTGAAATCCCTCATCTAGCTTCTTCTATACAGTGAATACTATATTTAAAATACTACATTTGCATAGGCCTGCAACCCCAGCTAACTCTGGAGGCCAACGTAGGAAGATCACAAGTTCAAAACCAACTGGGGTGAGTTAGCGACACAGTTTAATAAAAAAGGATGGGCTAGCGATATTGCTTAGTGGGGAAGCACTTGCCTAGAAAGTGGATGCCCTGGATTCAATCCGCAATACTTGGGGATCAGGGTAGGGATGAAGGAATACTAACTTGACTAACAATTTTATATCTTGAGATTTCTCAAATCCTACCCTATGCCAGGAAACCAAAAACACTTTAAAAATCAATAACAATGCCAGATGTGGTGGCATACATCTGTAATCCCAGCAACCTGGGACACTGTTGACAGGAGGATCACAAATTTGAGGACAGCCTGGGTAACTTAGACCCTCTCTCAAAATAAAAAATAAAAAGAGCAGGGATGTAGTTCAGTGGTAGAGCACTTCTGAGTGCGATCCCCAGAATCACACACACAAACTAAAACTAAAATCAATAGCAATAATTGCATTTTCAGAGTCATAAAAGATTACATTCAAAAATATTGAAAGCAGGATCTCAAAGAGATGTTTGCACACCCATGTTCACTGTAGCACTTATTCACAATATCCAAAGGTAGGAAAACAATCCAAATGTGTGATGACATATATGAACTGATAAGGAAAATGGGGTATTATCCATTCAATAGAATACTATTCAGTCTTAAAAAAAAAATAAAGGAAACCATGTCACATGCTACAACACAGATGAACTTTAATGTCATTATATTAAGTGAAATTAATCAGCCACACAAAAAAACCATATACTGTAATGATTCTATTTATATGAAGTACTTAAGAGTAGTAAGATGTATGAAATATGATATGTCAAGAACTATGTAATGTTTTGAACAACCAATAATAAAAATTTTTAAAAAAAGAGTAATAAGATTTATTGAAATAGATCAGTGGCTGCCAAGAGCTAGAGTGAAGGGTGACTAGGGTATCTGTGTACAATTCAGTTGTGCGAACTCCAAAGAAAGTTCTAGAGATATACTGCATAACCATGTGAGTACACATAGTACTCCTGAACTATACACTTAAAAATGGTTAAGATGTTAGATTCTATAATTTTCTGTCACAATTTTAAAAAACAGAAACAAAATAATTTTTTTAAAAATTATCCAAATACCAAAAGTCCTTCACCAATCTCAAGCAGTCAAGATCTTGGTGTATATACATACTGCTTGTATCCCTATTTAATGAAAAATAATAAACTATGAGGGTCTTGGGCTACAAAACTTAGTGGCCTGGATAGTTTCCACACTTGCTTTACAAACGTTTTCACTGACTTTTTTTTCTATAATCTCTACTCTCATCACTAGGGCAACCAAAATTATAATTTGTTTTTACCGTAAGTTTTCCCTTTTATAAATTAATACTTTTATATTATCTCTTTGCATCTGACTGTAGTTAGCATTTTATTTAAAATGTAATAACTAGAATAAAGCTTTTTAATTTAAACCTAATGCTGTTTCTCAGTGATTTTTTTTTTTTTTTGGAGCAGCTTAAGTAATTTCCTGTTTTTATTCCTGAAAGACAGTAATAAGAAAACATGTTTTGTTTTGTTGTTGTTGCTTTTTTTGTTGTTGTTGTAGTTGGACACAATACCTTTATTTATTTATTTTTATATGATGCTGAGGATCAAACCCAGGGCCTCACATGTGCTAGGCAAGTGCTCTACCTCTGAGCCACAACTCCAGCCCCTATTGTTGCTGTCTTTGTGTGCAGTGCAAGGGATTAATCCCAGAGCTTCTCACATGCTAGACAAGTGCTTTATCCTGAGCTACATCACCAGCTATCATTTTATTTGGAAATTAATTAAGCTTCAGTCAAAGAAATTATAAAAATAATTTATAAATATTTCATGCCCTTTCCTTCTTTTTTCTTTCTTTTTTCTTTCTTTTTTTTTTGGTGTTACTGGGACTATTTTCTATTTTTTAGGTACTGGGGATTGAACCCAGGGGCACTTAATCACTGAGCTACATCCCAGTCCTTTTTATTTTTTATTTTGAGACAGAACAGGGTCTCCCTAAGTTGCTTAGGTCCTCACTTACTTGCTGAGACTGGCTGGCCTCCAACTTGTAATCCTCCTGCCTTAGCCTCCCTAATTGCTGAGATTAAACATGTGTACCACTGTGCCTGCCCTTTTTGTTTTGAGACAGGGTCTACATTGCTTAAGGGCTTGATAGATTGCTCAAGTGGTCTCAAACTTATTATCCTCCTGTCTGGGTCTCCCAAGTGGACAGGATTACAGGTGTGTGCAACCATTCCCAGCTACTTATGCCCATTTCACAAATGAACAAGTATTTTCTTTGATGACTTAACACTATTTAAAAATCTCTTTATAGCTGAACAAAATGGCACACATCTGTAATCTCAGCTACTTAGGAGGCTGAAGCAGGAAAATCACAAATTCAAGGCTTGCCTAAAAGCAAGATCTCAAAAAAAAAAAAAAAAAAGAAAAAGAAAAAGAAAGAAAGAAAAACAAAGTATGCAAAATCCTTTTCATTATAAATCTTTTTCTTAAAAAAAAAAAAAAAAAAACAGGATTGAATAATAAAATCCTCCAAAATAATGAACTACTCAAAAAAAAGAAAGGTTAAAACATTTTAAAAATACTTGAAAAGTTCCAATTTGGTATTAATTCTAAATTAGTTTAGAATATTAAATTTTTTTTTCAAATTAAGAAACATTTTAACATAAATAAGCAATTGGGCTGGCGTTGTGGTTCAGAGGTAGAGCGCTTGCCTAGCATGCGTGAGGCATTGGGTTCGAACCTCAGCACCACATAAAAATAAAACAAAGGTATTGTGTCCACTCACAACTAAAAAATAAATAAATACATAAATAAGCAATTAAAAGGGGTTCCCACATGCTTCTTCCAATTTAGAGCAAATACATGCAAAATGCTCAGCGGACTCCAAGTTTTGTAGAACTCTTTACATATTATGTATTCAGGGGTCTTATGGACTATGAACCAGCAAACTATCTATAAAAGGCTAAAAAATAAACATTTTAGGGTTTGTGAGCTACACAGTCTCTGTCAAAAATATTCAATTCTGCTATTATAGTGCAAAAGCAGCCACAGATGTTATAAAAATGACTGAGCATAGCTATATTCCAATAAAACTATTTATACACATGAAATTTGAATTTCATGATTTTCATGTGTTATCAAAGAGACTTCTTTTGATTTTGATTTTTCCCAACCATTTTAAAACAGGAAACTCACTCTAGCTTTTTATCATACAAAAAGAGTTTGCTGACCCCTGCTGTAAACCAATCTACTTCACAAAGTACACTAGGCTCATACTGTTGATTGGTAAAAAAAAAACCCAAAAAATTTAAATTAGATCAATAAATTACTCCGGTTCTGTGTGTGAGAGAGAAAAAGAGTTACTAAAAGTTGTACCCAGGGGTGCTCAATCACTGAGCTACACCCCTAGATCTTTTTATTTTGAGACAGGTTCTTACTTAGTTGCTGAAGTTGGCCTTGAACCTATGATTCTCCTGCCTCACCTCCCAAGCTGCTAGGTTTATATAGGCATGCACCCACATGCCTGGCTCAACTCCAGTTTTTTTTTTTTTTTTAAACATCTGCACTGTATATTCTTAAAATTCTTGACTATATATTTTCTCCTTATCACCTAAAAAAGAATGCTTAAAATACTAAAAATGCAAATAACATATCCAATCTTAATAGCTAAAACCTACTTCCTGAAGACAGGAACTGCTCTATTGTTATTCTCCTTGGTTAAAGAGCTCTACTGAATATCACTTATGTATTGTTCCAGGAGGGCAAAAGTACTTTCATCTAAAAGCAATAAGATTTTCTCTTTCCAATGGTCACAATTCAACAACTTTAAGTTAACTAGCAAACACTCTGAATATAGCCTGTTAATTAAGAATGAGCCCATGAAAAGCTCCTACAATCAACCCCTCACTGTGGGCAACAAAGTCTACCTCCTGCTCCAGGGATATGCCTCTAGCTATTTTCCCAAACTGTCCCTCAATGAATACAACTAGGATGCTGGTCTTTTTCCCAGCATACTTAAAATTTTAAAAAATTCTTTCACATCTATGCTTCTCCTTCTGTCTGCTCCACTCAGGCTTTTATCACCACTGCTTCACCCAATCTATTCTTCCTGAGGTGTCCAAGGACCTCCAGGTCACTCTAGTCAAAGATGAATTGGGTTGTCCTCTTCCCTGAGCTCTCAGCAACATCTGACAATAACTAACACATTCCCCCCCTTCAATTTTTCACTGGACTTCCTGCACAATGCACTCTCTTACCTGATTTTACTGCTACAAACTTCTCAGACTCTACTGTGGTCCATTTCATCTTCCCAACTTCTTAATGTTGGAGTGGTTCAGGGCTGTTATTAGACCTCTTTTATCCACTCCTAGGGGGACTCTTCTAACTTTATGATTCAGTTAGCCACATGCTCAGGACTACCAAGTGTTCTTCTCTAATCCCAAACTCTCCACATACAGCTCCAACTACTTACGCCACAGATGTTACAAGTCTCAACCTTGATTATTCTGACCTCTCAGGGGTTTTAGCTTTGTGTGAGAACTGGGAACAAAACTAACTAGTCTCCTGGATTCAGTTCTTGCCCATTACATTTATTTTTCAACCCAACAGTCACAGCGATCCTTTTAACACATAAATCAGAATATGTTACTCTTCTGCCAACAGTTCCTCACTTCAACCAGAATAAAAGTCAAGAGCTTATCATGGATTGTAAGACCCTACATGGTTCAGTCCCCAATTATTTTTCTAACTCATCTTCTATCACTCTGCCTCTCACTCAAATGCATCTCAGCTGGTTTCGGTGCAATAGCATAAACATGACAGGAAACCTCTCCTCTCTCGTGGCCCTCCTAGTGCTTGCTTCTCCTAGTGCCTGGGATGGCTCAATACTCTCCACCCCACCCCCTCAGGCCTTAGCTCAAATTCCACTTTCTCAATGAAGCATTCTCCCCACCACTCTTTAAAACTGTGAACAATTCCTCCCAACACTCCAGTTTTATGTTTCTTAGTAGCACTTTTCATCATCTGACATAAAAAAAAAATCATACTTCACTTGTTATTGTCTTTCCAAATCTAGAACATAATCTCCTCAAGGGTAAAATTTTTGTTGTTGCTTTATTCATCCCTGTATCCTAGCATTGTATTGGAAAAAGTGCCAACTCAGTGACACTCATTTGCTAAATAAATGCATAAGGAAATTTGTTTCTATGTGTAAACACGCCTGGGATTGTTTTCCCTCAAATTACACCAAGCAAAATATCTATTGCCAATTGTGTGATGTTGCCTTGTATTCCCAAACTGGGCTGTTCATTAGATTCATTCTCAAAAATTACAAAACTATAGAAATATGGGCCAACTTTAATGAACAGTGTCTAGAGGTGAGAACCAGAAATATGTTAATAACATTCCAGATGATTCTGATGAACTGCTAGTTGAGCTGGAATGATTCTGATGAACTGCTAGTTGAGCTGGAATAAACAGGTCTGAAATTAGCTCATTACATTTTCCTTTTTTTTTTTTTTTCCTTTCTGTACTGGGGATTAAGCCCAGGGCCCTCACACATGTCAGGTGAGTGCTCTCCAGCTGAGCCACATCACCTAGCCAACAGACCTGAAATTAGAAAACCACAATCCAATCACAGCTCTGGCACTCTATAAAGATCTTCTATTCCCCAAACCCTCTGAATCTAGGGTGCTTGTTTTGTTTTGCACAGTGCTGGGAATGGAATCCAGAGACTGACTCATGCTAGATAGTGTGCTACCACTGAGGCACATTCCAACCCTGAATATCTTTTCTTAAAAAAATGGGAATACTTATCTTGCAAAGCTTTGAGAATTAAAACATGTACAAGAAAGTTTCATAAAGTGTCAAGTACAGTATAATGTAGAATATTACGGAATTAATAAGCTCCTATATAAATGTTGTACTGGTGGATACAATTACTATAATTAAAACATATTTAGAGCCTTTTAAAATTTTTAAGTACAAACTATTTAGCACATAGAATAATACTGTTTGGGGACTAATGATTTCCGAAATACTTTTCCAGGTAAATTAGAAGGTAATAACTTTTCCAGTCTAAAAGTTCATAAACCAAAGAGAATAACTACTACATGCTAATAACTAACAAGAACTCCCCACCAAAGTTAAAAAATAACGTATGCAACAACTAAGGAATCCAAATGGAAAAATGACATAAAGAACCAAACAGATTTAGAAACTCAGATTATCTATGCGTTAAAAAGCTACATTCTAGGGGCTGGGGTTATGGCTCAGTGGTAGAGCACTCGCCTCGCACATGCAAGGCCTAGGTTTGATCCTCAGCACCACATAAAAATAAACAATTAAAACCAAGTTATTATGTACAACTACAAAAAATAAATAAATATATTTTTAAAAATCTACATTCTAAAAATACAAATCAAAACCGGTATGATAGCGCATGCCTACGTCCCTATAACTTGGGAGGATAAGGCAAGAGGATCCAAGTTCAAAGCCAGCCTCTGCAACTTAGCAACACCCTATATCAAAATAAAAAATTTAAAAAGGGCCAGGAATGTGGCTCAGTGCTTAAACACTCCTGAGTTCTATACCCAGTACCAAAAACAAATTGAGTAATAATAATGAAGAAAAAAAAATCAAAAGACTAAAACTTATGTGCTGTATTAGATTAATACTTTACCTGCAGATCCTCACACAAAGAGATAGATTCTTGAAAACTAATTCGGTAAGTCTTTAAGGCTTTTACTTTTCCCTTCTCTCTACAAGCGGGGCAATACCCATCTGAGGTAGCTTTAGCTGAATTATAATTCTAAAAGAGAAATAAAGCAATTAAAATGAAAATATTTTTAAATCATATCAAATTACAGAAAGTTCAATTAGAAGTGTCCTGGCAAGATTAAACACGTCAAATAAAAGAAATGCATAAGGTTTTAAATTTAACTATTACTGAAAAAAGAATATCATAAGAATTAAACTTTAAGTGTTAAAAACAGCATCCATTTTATTTGCAGGAAGAAAAAAAGTAGCATCAACTGCCAGGGAAAATGTATGTTCCATATTTTCAAAGAATAATAAACTATAAGGTCTGTTCATATATCAATAAACACAGAGAGGTAAACACATTAAAATAATCTTTCGCCATTGCTGTAAGATTTCCGTGGAAGATACACCATTTTAGAAGTTAATTGGTAAAATTAAAACTGAATTTAAGTGTCAAAAATAGAAGGGGGAAAAAAAAAAAAGAACAACTTTGTACTGAGCCAAAAAATAAGTTCACTAACTTTTCCCAAATACCCCACCATGGGGAGTGAAGATACCCCTATATCAGCCCCTGGTCCAATCACTGGCAAACCATTTCCAATCTTCGGAGAATCCATCATTCCGAGTCATTGGCTAATTTATGTCACTTGAAACATGTCAATATCACTAAGGATTTTTCAATGAACCCTGGAAAAAAAAAGTCAATAGACAATTAAATAAAAATTCTTATTCTAAAAAAGAGCTATGATATTTTACAAAAGATACATATTTTTAAGTATATGTTGAGAGATCTATATTCTAGGATAAACATATTCTAAAATTGTGATCATGAAGTTGAAAATATCTAAATTTATTTATATATTAAGCAAATGTGTGAGGAGAGGGCAGAGAACAGCAATAGGATGTATTTTCTTAGCAGACTCACTTGTAAGCAAATTAAACAAAATTTGTTGTAGACGCAGACACTATTTAAAGCACCCTATATTCACCAGAATTTGAAAATTTAAGTTTTTAAGAGCCTATGCACAAGTTAAAACAAATAAGCCAGCATTATAATGATAAAGTCTCTAAAACCCCCCAGATTCACTGTTATTACTTGACAGGGAAAAAAGAACCAATGAACCACATACATTCCTACTGTTTTCAACCCCCAATACCTCCCCAATTGAGAATGCTACCTTTTAAAAGTTACCAACAAAATACAAAATTCATGTTATTTGTAAACAATCTGTACCAGAACTAAAATATAAACACTGCCATAGTACAAATTACACAACAAGCTTGTTGAATGTAGTCGCATGAAACAGAACCATATTCAGTAAAAAATTATGACACGCAGCTCAGAATAAGGAAAAAGTTATTAAAGGCAGTTTAAAATATAGAAAAATCAGATATAAGAAACTTTTAAGTAAGGTAAATTACCACTTGGCTACAACATTGTTAAGTAACTTCAAGCATAAGTTACTACAAAGCCTAAGAAACTACAATTCTACAACAACCATCTTCTGGGAATCAGTGGCTCACAGATTCACTTTGAAAACTGGTTCTACTATTCTGTTCTAGTTGTATAAATTTTACATACCTTCAAGCCAAGGAATAATTTCAAAGATTAAAAAAAAAATTAAGTATCAGTGAATCTCAATTTCCTATTCCTAAACCACAGACAGGGTTTCTTAACTACAGCACCACACTTTTTGGACCAGATTAATTCTTTATTGTAGGTGCTGTCCTGTATATTGTAGAATATTTAGCAGGATCACTGATCTCTACCCATGAGACAACCAAAAATGTCTCCAAGTACTGCCAAAATGTACACGAAGAGATAAAAGTGTCCCATTGAGAAGTACTGCCATGGGCTGGGGTTGTGGCTCAGAGGTAGATCGCTCGCCTATCATGCGTGAGGCCCTGGGTTCGATCCTCAGCACCACATGAAAATAGAATAAAGACATTGTGTCCACCTATAAGTAAAAAATAAATATTTAAAAAAAAAGAGAAGTACTGCCATGAATGTTACTACAAGGTGGATGCTTGTTATTTTCAGGCTCTTTATGGACAACACCAACTTATGGTCTCTGGCTAGTTATAATCTACTTACAAAAAAGAATTTCAGGGGGCTGGGGTTGTGGTTGAGTGGTAGAGTGCTCACCTAGCACATGCGAGGCCCTGGATTTGATCCTCAGCACATTAAAATACATACATAAGTAAATAAATAAATAAAATAAAGGTATTGTGTCCAACTACATCTAACAAATAAATATTTAAAAAAGAAAAAAGGAATTCAGGGGCTGGGGTTGTAGCTTAGTGGTAAAGTGCCTACCTATCATGTGTGAGGCACTGGGTTCAATCCTCAGCACTACATTAAAAATAAATAAATAGGGCTGGGGATGTGGCTCAAGCGGTAGCATGCTCGCCGGGGTTCGATCCTGAGCACCACATACAAAGATGCTGTGTCCGCCGAAAAACTAAAAAATAAATATTAAAATTCTCTCTCTCTCTTAAAAATAAATAAATAAATAGATAGATAAAGGTATTATGTCCACCAACAACTGGGGGGAAGAAAAAAAAGAATTATAGGACACAGGAAAGAGTCAAACTTGTACTGTCCAGAGTGACTATCAGCCCCAGTTTTGCACCTGCTGATCTGGGCTAGAAACTTGTTAAACTGTATCATTCTAAGGATTAAATGAAATAATGCATGTCAAATGCTTAACACTTGACACATAACAAATTTATAACTACTCCTAGTCCTAATTTCCTAATTGTATTTATTTATTTATTTATTTTTGGTGGTGCTAGAAATCCAATCCAGGGCCTCACACATGCCAGGCAAATGCTTTACCACTGAGCCACAACTCAGGTCCTAACTTTACACTTAACTATGCAGAAACTGTGCAGTGTACTTTCTATCATTCTGCAGCATTCTCAAGAGATACTGATAGGCTAAGTATCTTCAATATTTTTTTTAAATGAAAATCTCCATCTGCCTGAGGGATCTAGGAAACCATTTCAGATTGTTCTCTCTCTCAATTACAGACACAAAACACAAGGAGCCTTCAAATCTTCTGACACTACCACCCAACATTTCAATGAGAACAGCTGGTAGGTTGTGGAAAGAAATAATGAATATTCAAAATCTCCCCCCAAAAAAATACCAGAGATAGGTTCTTCAAGTCTTCTTTCAAATACAATTTACTCTTATATGCAATCCAGGAGTGGCTAATTACAACTTAATATGTCCCTTCACTGTCTTCTATTCAGAAATAACGTGTTCCTCCTCCCCAATCTCAACCAAATTTTGCCATCTCCAGCCTCCTAAATATAGACTAGAAAGTGTGAATCGTTCTCTGCTTTTGTTTTTCTTTTCTTCATGTAGTAAAAGTCACCAAAGTCTGTGGACAGTTCTTTGGAAATGTTTCAAATTCTTACCTCTCTATTCCAATCTTACTCCACCCATCTCTGTCAAAGTGATGCTCCTATAAAACAAGTCTGAGTTTGGCACTGCTCAGCTTAAAAATCGCCTACTTACTGCAGCCTGATTATAGGAAAGTCCATCCGAACACCTCAGAATGACCTAAAGATACTAAGTACTATGACCTCATTGCATGGTGAAACCAGCCTAGCTTTAGGGTCTCCCTCCACTTCACTCTTGGCCCCTTTCTTCATACATCCCTTTTCAATACTTCTGTAAGCCACTGATGCTCCAAAGGTCCTCAGTATGCACCCAGTTACAGCGCAATGAATTTGTTAGTGAAGCTGACCATGAGGATGGCAAAAAGCACCCAATTAAACTTAGTTCACAGTGCTATGTGAGAAATGATAAAACCCAGAGAAACTGTGCTCAAAGGTGCTTGCACCCATTTGAACTTGCCCTTGGGACCAAGTGGGCTCAGCACGTGAACTCTCAAAGGCAAGGCCACCAGAGACTTAAAGGCGAGGAACGGGATCAGCTTTTAACGGCCACCCTGGTACCAAACCCCAGGTGTCCTGAAACAGAGACGGACTGGACAGAGACACGAGAGTTTCAAACCCCAACCCTGGAAACCCCAGAGACGCCGCGTTCCGTTAACCCTGCCCATCTCCAAAGCTTCCGGGAGACGGAAACAAACTCTGATTTCTCTTCAGCGTTTACCTCTCTGTGACCAAATAAATCTCTTAACTCCAACTCTTATACCTTCGCCATCAACCTTTCCCACCTGAACCTAGTCCCTGCCCATCCTTTCAGAGTGCCCACTATCCCATAGGGCATCTCAGGTGTTCCTTTTTCCTTATTTCGAAAGCCGAAAGAAACTACTCCCTCTTCTCCCTTACCTGCAATTGGAACTCCCCCTCTTCGTACCGGATCGGTCCGAACTCCACACCACCTAGTTGTTACGTTCAACCCACGTTCCCTTCGGACTACTCCTCCCCCACCGGCATCTCCGCTAGGAAAGCAACTTCCGGTTTGAGTCCGCGGCAAAAAAAAGTCCCCCTTCCTGCTGCACGCGGGGCTTGAAAGGACGTCGGCGTCGCGGGGAAGGCGAAGATGGGAACACTTCCGGAAGGGATCCGCAGAGGCGTGGCTGTCCGCCCTGTAACCGCAGCCGCAGTTTTAGCTGCGGCTAAAACTGACGAGGAGGGGCGGGGCGGGTGGCTTCCAAGCTCGCCGAGTGTGAGTGGCTGGGTTTGGGGAGGCGATGTTTCTGGAAGCTGCTGGAAAGCACTAGAGTGACGGAGGTGACGCCGACGGCCAGGGGGTGGGGCGTGATTAAAACTAGTGCGCGGCCCGCAGCGGAGGGATTACGCTGCTGAGGAAAGAGAGAACCGAGCGTCTCTTTGCGCCCTGTCAGGGCCGCGCGAGCCGGGGCTGGCCACCCCGGGGGCCCCTGAGTGACCCTGGGGGGTGGCGCAGCAGAGGGGAGGACCGCCATGGAGGCTCTTGGCTGGCGCGTCTCCTTGGTGCCACGGTCGCCACGACGGGGCCACGCCGGGCACCCCTAGTCCGCTCGCTAAGCCTCGGTGAGAGCCGAGCTGCCACAGTGCCTGTTCACAAAGGGTCACCACACACGGAGCTGCCCCTCCCTTCTCCCTAAACCCCACCTTCGAGGCCAGGGGCTTTTCCACCAGGATTCTGGGGTGTTTCTCCTCCTTTCCTCCCTCCCAGATCTTCTAACGGTAAGGGGAGTAGCGAAAGCCCAGGGACGTGGCTCTCCACGACCCGTGGTGACTCCTGAGCAGCCGACCCGTCCCTGCTGCACTGGTCTCAGCTGCCCTGCCTCGTTTTAACTTCAGAGGAAGGGGGAGTTCTCATTGAGTTGATAAGTTGCGAGGCTGCTTTCGTAGGGAGGTCATGTGGTGCACGGGACGTGGTGACCGCGTCTGCTGTTTCTGGAGTCTGCATTCTAAATCTCAGGGCAGCCTATTCAGAAGTACTTTGGGGATCGATTGTTTCTGGGTCCTAGGATAACAGTTTGTAGTTTACTGACTGTCTCTTTACATCGTCACCGTGTTGGGCATTTTGGCGTTTTGGACTGTGGGTTTCTTTCAAGTGCTCAAACGAAATGATTATATTCTGGAATAATGCTGATGCCTTTGATAGGGTGATAGGAAGGAAACAAGTCCCGTGTACGAGGAAATTAGTGACTAAAAGAGATTTTAGTTTGTGGTACTTCTGAATGTCAATGGCCAAGAAATCCAACAAAGAATTGTTGGTTTTTTTCCTCCAGATGAAAATAGGCTGGTTAGGTTTTATTTACTACTTTTTTTTTTTGTAGTTGTACTAGATTATTAATGTATTGTGCATTCGTTGTAAAATCTAATAATAAAAAATTCATTATTTTGAATTTATGAAAATTTGGAAAAGTAGTATTTCCTCCTGAAATAATAGCTTTTTTCTTGCTCTCCATTGCCATATCCATTTTTAGAAATACAGTAATAAACACTTGCTGAATGTTAATTCAAATTGAATAAAACCAAATGCAAATGTAGTAAAAAATTTGAGATTGCAAAGCAACATCATTGACTAAGTTATGTCAAAAAGCAAACGTTTACAAAGTTGATTTTTATTCTTTGAGTGAAATTTTGATTTTTTTTTTTTTTTTTTTTGGCCAGGAAAGATGTTAATAATGACAGGAATAAAATGGAGATGGATGGGGCTTCAGTTGTTTTGGTTGTGTAATGACTCCAGAGCCTTTCTCCTTGTAGAAAGTTAGGAAAGTCTTAAAGGAGAGGATTCAGATATAGGCGATTAGAAGAATTTGTCTAGAAAACTCCACTTACATTTGTGTTAGAGAGCAATGGTCCCAAATTGGTAAAATTGTTTGTATTTCTACTTATTCCTTAACCAGTGTATTTGGAATGCTCTGAGTACTCCAGAGGCAGAGTGCAGTTACCTTCCAGTGGCTTCAAGCTGTTGCCTTCACTCCCTTGTCAGCAGCATGGAACACAAATTACACTTCTTTATTTCCATTTATAATCTCACGTTTAATACATGGAAGCTTGTTTTTATTATTTATTAATATAGTGAACGACTATAGTAGTACAATGCCATACAATTAGGATCTCCTTTTTTTTTTTTTTTTTGCGCTTCATTTTCTCTCATGATGTCAATTCTTAATAGATTGGCTCTTTAACCAATAAACTTTTTTATCTCAGATCTGGAATATAAAAGCTGCCTGCTGTGATTCCTTGTGTGGCTTCATCCAAAAGACAGAGACAAGTATTCATACTTTTAGCAGCACCCTGCAAGTTCAGTGTCTAATCCCTTATGTAAATCTAATATTCAGGAAGCTTGGAAAATCAAAAGCTTTTGAAGTTTAGAGACACAATTCATCACAAAATACAGCCTGCATTAATGAGAATTACATAAAGTTTTTATTCCATTTGTTTTTCTAAAACAATATTAGTAATTTTGATTGTGGGGTTCTGTTCTCGGTCACTGTTTTATGGAGTGTTAAATAATGGTTTGTGTACCTTGCAACATTTTTAATTCCAAGAAATTGTTTTTGTATACCCCTACCCCACCCCCAGTTCTGGGAATTTTGCACCCAGGCCTCTTTACCCTTGAGCTACATCTCCAGCCCTTTTTATTTTTGAGACAGGATTTTGCTAAGTCTCTGAGGTTGGCCTTGAACTTGGAATCTTGCTTCTGCCTCAGCTTCCTGAATTCCCTGGCATTACAGGTATGAGCCACTGTGCCACCAGGCAAAAATTCTTAACACACCTAACTAATCTAATTTCTGAAATACAGCTAACTCTTGCATGTGAGGAATTTTGAAACTATTGCTTGTCAGTAAAGTTGTGCTAGGCATTGCATATTTCAAAACTTAACTTTAAGGGCTGGGGTTGCACATGTGAGACGCTGGGTTTGATCCTCAGCACCACATAAAAATAAACAAATAAAATAAAGGTATAGTGCCCAATTATAACTAAAAAAAAATTTAAAAAATACTTGAGACATTTTAGTATTTGTCCTCAGTGATTTGATTTGTTAGAAGGGAACATGCATTTATTTATTCTGCTCTATAAGTGCAATTATAGAGAAAAGCACAAACTGTAAGTGTAGCCATTTAGTGATCCAAACAAGAAATTATTAATCCCAGGATTTAAGGTTGTTTTATACTTTAAACTCTAAAATTTAGATAAAACCTGACAACTTATAATGTAGCCCAAATTTACTTTTTTCCCACACAAAATGAAGACAGTATGATAAAGAGTCTTACAACATATTTTGGAATATCTGATTTCTATTCCAGAGTATCTATGTGACCTTACACAGGTCACTTAATTCTGAAGGCCTTGGTTTACAGATTATAAAATGAGAAGTCTGAAATAGATGGACTTCTTAGAAAGGTCTTTTATAGTTCCACCATTATACCTGCAGATATTTACTTTTTAAAAAGTGTTTCCCACTCAGGACATGATCCCATTTCACCATAAAGTGCTATCTTATTACTCTAAATTTGTTGTGTTGTTTTGGGTTGGTAGTATATTCGTATGGTTCAAAATTCAAAAGTGTATGCAGTGAAAAGTCTCCCTACCACACCTGTTCCTCAGTTACCCAGTTCCCTGCCTAGGAAGCAACAAAGGCTAACAGTTTCTTGTATATTTTTTTAATTATGCATATACAAGCAAATAAGTACTATTGGTGTTTATTTACCCCTCTTTTGACATAAGTGATATATACAATGCATGCTGAAATACCTTTGTTCACATATCTTAGTTACTGTTCTCTATTACTTAGCAAGCAGTTTGTTGTTTTTATGGCTGCATAATATTCCATTAAGCTTTTTCATTATTTCATCAGTCCTCTCCCCTTTTGGATATTGAAGGTTTTTTTTTTTTAATCTTTATTAAAAAGTATTGTGCAATGAATTACATTGTATATTCACCTTTTTCCACCTATGTGAATATATCTGTGCCATTAATAGTGGCACAGATGCATCCCCTATGTCGTAGTGGGATAATGGAGTCAATGTCCTGTTAGTTCTAAAGTAAGCAAAAAGACCTTGGGTTTGATCCCCCAGCACCACAAAAATAAATAAATAAATAAATAACCTGAAGTAAGACTAGATATATGAAGTCACATTACCTGAAGGACTGCTTCTACATTTAATCTCTAGAGGAAATAGGTGGTTTGTGTTCAGGGACAAACACAAATCTTTAAACATTAAAATCATTCAGCACAGCAAGATTTTCAACAAGAAACATATGAAAACAGACTGACTTCTGTGCTTCCAAACCAATGCTTATTCCAAAGTATATGCTATTTAAACTTATTTTTTCTTATACATTTGGCTAAACATGTAGTTAAATTTGTCTATGATGCAACTGCTGTGCATTGTCATTTTACCAATAAGAAAACACCTAAAAGAAGTAAACAGTTTACCCAAATTTACCCAACACAGTGGCAGACCTGGGACTAACACCCAAACCTTCTAATTTCTTTCTTTCTTTTTTTTTTTCAGTTTTTTTTTTTTTTAGTTTTATTGATTTTTTTAAATACACAACAGTGGAATGCATTACGGTTCTTATTACACATATAGAGTACATTTTATTTCTAATCTCAGACTATTCCAACATATCATCCACCTTCGTAATTAAGTGGGTAGCTTCAGCCGTAGACCTGATCTGAGAATGCTCAGTGGTTAGGGACTGCTTTAGGTACATTTTTCTCTTCTTAGACCTTAGACTAACCTAGAGTTCAGAAAGCAGCAGTACATTTTTCTAGCAACAAAATGACATTCTATAAGTACTTTTTGAAGTAATCACACAACATGCTGATTAGCAATCAAGAGGCCTCCCAATCAAAAAATTAAGCTTATATAGAGAAGCATTCCTAATTGAAACATAGTTGTCAATTCAAAATGAATTTATCAGTCATAAGGACTGAAAGGAATTTAGGATTATTTGGAAATGGGTAGTCTGAAATTCCCCAGAGTTCATGCCATCATTTAATTTAGCCAGGAAATTTAAAACAAGAAATCACCAAGAAAATAAAAACAAACAAACAAACAACAACAACAAAAAAAAACATAACCAGAAGAGAGTGATAATAGAAACAATAGCAAAATAATAAAAAAAAAAAAAAAGTAGAAGGTTGGAAGATGTGCTGTAGTAATGGCATTGCATCACATGGCAATGCTATTCCTTGTCTTTGTAGAACTTGCTCTTCTCAAGCTTTTGATCTCAGCTTCAGTGTCTTATATCAAGTTGTCCACCCTGTTACAGAAGCCCTCTGTCCTTTACACCCACACTAATTTTTTATTACCACTTACTGCTGTTTTCCTCATGGAATGAATGTGTAATAAATACATATATATTTACTTTCTCTGTATTAGGTTCTGTGAGAACTTGGACTACATCTGTTTTGTTCATATGGTGCCCAGTACTACATAGTATGGACTTGAATGATGATCTTGGTAATTTCCAATTAAAATGGTAGACTTTTAAAATGGAATATTGTCCAGTTTTTGTTTTGTTTTGTTTTTTGTTTTCTTTTTTGGGGGGTGGTGTTGGGGATTGAACCCAGAGCCTTGTGCATGTTAAACAAGTACTCTTAAAAATGAACTACAGCCCTGGCCACTTAAGATGGAATATTTTCAATAGTATATTTCCCCTGTATTTTTGTATGTATTAGTTTCAGTGTATATGTCATTGAGAAAAACATTAAATTTGTCAACAAGCATCCCTTAAATATGCAAGGCACTGTACTAAATATAGGGAGAATCAAGGTGAATAATGCATGGTCCTTATCTCTAGAGAGGTAGAAACATGTAAACAGGTGACTGTCCTGTCACACAAAGCAGAATGAAATTTTAATTACTAGAGTTGCAAAGCAATATTCTATAGGAGCAATGGAGAAAAAATTAATTATAGGCAGAACCTCAATTAGTTGAATTTTTACTTTGGTCTTGACCCATTGAAAATGGAACTGACCCATAAATAGAGAAGAGAGGTGAATGAATGTTTAACTTCACTTTTTTAAAAAAGTTCTTGAAATATTAATATTGACCACAAAGCATATGTTCTTTTAAAATCTCAGTTATAGAGGCCCCTGATCTTAGCTGGGCACACTAGCACATGCCCGTGTTCCCCGGCTACTTAGGAAGCTGAGGCAAGAGTATCACAAGTTTGATAATAATTTGGCAGCTTAACAAGACCCTGTATCAGAATCAAAAGGGCTGGGGATATAACTCAGTAGTAGAGCACCCATGTGTTCAATCCCCAGTACCACAAAAATATTAATAAGGGCTGAGATGTGGGGATGTAGCCCAGTGCTGGAGTGCTTGCTTAGTATGTGCAAGGCCCTAGATTGAATCCCCAGTACCACCAATAAATAAATAACTCCAGCCTTAAACTTTATACTTCTAAATTGAGGCTAACCGTAAAAACAGTTTGACTAGGTTGGCAGTTCCCAAATAGTAGCTAAGTGCAGTCTAATGATTGGATTGATTGTATTCTTACTGTTATTTGGGGGCTAATAATTTGTAAACTAATACAACTATGGAATGGTAAGAATAGACTCATATATTTTAAAAGAGCAAAACCACTGATGGTATTTAATGTATGATTCTCTAATCACATAATAAGTAAAAATGTAGACTGAGTTTTTGTGATCTAATCTGATTTCTTTTTTAATTTTACTTTTGCTTTTTTACTTCTATGTTTTCCTAAGCAATATAGACCTCCATCTACTCTTTAAAAACCATGCCAAAAAAAGTACAGGTTATAGATTCAGAGATCTGATTTCAACTTGGCCACGTATTAATTCTGGTGCTGCCACTGTTGAATTTGTTTCTCCAGACATTAACTTCCCTGAGGCTCAGTTTCATCTATAAAATGAAAATATCTACTAGTCCCACTTTTGTTATTTAACTAGTTTTGTGACTTCAGGCTAATTATTTATCCTCTTTTGAGCTCAGTTTTCCATATATTAATGAAATTCTCCTAAATGAGGTAATATGTACAGCAGTGTCTGGCAGTTAATAAGCCCTCGCAACAAATGTTGGTTTCTTCTCATCTAAACTTTGCCTGTCCCTCAAAGTTCGCTGTAACGTTTCAGTTGCTAGTTCTTAGCAGCCTCTCCTTCCAGAGTTGTACTTGCCCTATATGCCTGGGTTCCTAGATAGATACGGATGGCAGTACATTGGGAACTTGTTAAAATTGTAATTGTGTGGGTCCCATTCATGATTCCATGAACATAGAATGAATGGGGATTGATCAACTGTATTTTTCTTCATCAAATTTTCTCCTGCTAATAATCACAATTGCTCACCTATTTGTTAATAGTCACGTGCCCATTATAGTTTACATTTATTATGTAATTCTTAAATAACCTCTCAGGGTCTTTGCTTTGTATCCCAAATTTACTGCACATTTCATGCGGGCACGAAATACTCAGTTTAGAGTTTGAAAAGAAATGCCTTCCATTAGCTGGACATAGTGGTGCATATCTGTCATCCCAGCAACTCAGGAGTCTGAGGCAGGAGGATAGCAAGTTTGAACCAGCCTCAGCAACTTAGTGAGACCCTGTATCAAAAATAAAAAGGGATGGGGTTATGGCTCAGGTCAATCCCCAGTACCAAAAAGAAAAAAAAATGATCACAAATATAATATGCTAAATAATATTAGGTTTCATAAGATAACAAAAAATAATAATTGCAGTGTTAGAGGGAACTTGAAATATTCATTTGAATTAAAAGTATATAATTCATTTGCCTTCCATTTTATAGCTTTTCAACAGTGGAACAGATAATAATTTGAAGATTAAGGCAGAAGGTGTCTTAAGATAAACTGATAATGTCTAAATGTTCTTTGGGACTCCAACTGTAAGCATTGTTGGATTTCTTTGCATTTTAAGTTGCTTGAAGAATTTATACATAAGACCAGTAACAGAAGCCCAGCTATTAGCATGATAGGTTTTCTCAGGTATCCGTTCCCCATGTGGAAGAGCACACACAGTGTGGCGGCACAGACTTGGAACTCGTTTGGATGTCATAATTTCCACTCATGCAGGTGTAGTTGACAGCAACTTTCACCCTCAAGTATTAGGAGGCACTATTTTACTGATCAGGAAAGAAATTTTAGGAAATTCATTTTACTTTCTAAATATAATTTGTCATGATTAACCAATAAAATGATGTTTGCCTTAAGTACTGATTAGCTTTAAAATGAGCTCTCCTCTGAATTCTTATTGTAAATGAAGGGTGTTAGTACATTTTTTCTGAATATGGAGTATATAAAACCTGGATACTAGTTGAGTCTTCAGAGCTAATAGGTGGAGATTAAATTTAAAAAAAAAAAAACTTTTGGAATAAATTGAGGATTTCCTGAAAATAAAGGGCAGAGAGATTATAGGGAAGTTGGGAAATAGTAATTTCAGAATATCATGCCAGACATAGCAAATATATTTATTACCCTCAAAAACTCTCAGAATAGAACAAGTTAAATGGCATGACAAGAATCAGTCAGTCAAATCCTTTCTGTAGATACGTCTTTTCAGCAAATCAGTAGCATTAAGAGACCAAAGAAACATGACAGACAAACACAGTGCATGGACTTTGTGGATCCTGGATTCTAGAATATATGCTGGGAGAATTTGGATATGATGCCCAAATATAGAATATAATGGAGAACATGATTTTAATTTTCCTAGGTGTGCTAATGGTGGCTTTATGTAGATGAATGGACATAGGAGACATGCCTGAAGTTTATTTAGAGATGAAGTTATCTTCAAATAGTTTAAACACATACCCAAGCACATATAGGTAAAACAAATATGATACACTGTTAAATGTCGGGTCTGTGGTCGGTATATGGTAAGGATAGTTGTCAAACTGTTCTTTTAATTTTTCTGTATGTTCAAATATATAAAATGAAAATGGAAGAAAAAGAAATGAATCCTCTTTTCACAGTTTTAAATGTAGGAAAAGGTCTCAAAAAAAGTGGATCATTGTTATCCAGGTATGGTGGTACACGCCTGTCATCCCAGCAACTTGGAGGGCTGAGGCAAGAAGATCGAAAGTTCAAGGCCCACCGCAGCATTGTAGCAAGACCCTATCTCAAAAGTAAAAATTAGAAAGGGCTGGGGGATATGGCTCAGTGGTAGAGTGCCTCTGTGTTAAAGCCCCAGGCCCATTCCAAAAAAAGTGAATCACTGTTTAGAGCTGTTGTCTCTGTCTTCCCCTCCATTCTCGTGTGAATCCAGGCCAGTTAGGCCTTCACTCCTATCTCCCCAGCGAGTGCTCATTTCCACATCAGCATTGACTGTCATGCAGCCGGCTCTGGAGGTCATTTTTTAGTCTCCGTTTTCCCTGACCTCAGAGCAGCACTTGGTACTATTCATCACTCTCATGTACTCTAAGTTCTCCTACTTCTTGGCTTCCCCTTAGCATCTTTTACAGGTTCCTCCTCTTTGAACAGTGGCATGCCTAGGGCCAAGATGGCTTCTCAGTTTCCATTTGTTCCCTAAATAATTTTGTCTTATAGCTTTAAACACTGTATGGCTGCTAAAACTTCCAAGTTAATATCTCCAGCATCAGCCTCTCCCCGATCTTGGGACTGTGTCCATCTACCTACCTGACAAACTCTCTTGATGACAAGTATGCACTTCAAATTCAGTGTGTCCAAAACAGAACACTTGAGTCCCATCAATCTCATCTGCTTTTCCACAAAGCACCTTCTTTCTGCCTGCTATTCCCACGTTATTCCTCATCTCATGTGGTGAACTTCATTTTAATTACTCAGGCAACAAATCTTTAGGTCAGCTCCAATTCCTCTTTTTCCCTTATACCTCACACTGCATCCCTCAGCAAATGTATTCAGCCCTACTTTTAAAATATACCCATAAGCTAAGCAGTTCTGCAGTTGTCACACTATTATCTTAATCCAAGCCACATCCCGTCACAGGTTATAGCAGAGTTTCCCAATTTAGGCACTATTGACATTTGGGATCAGTAATGCTGGGGAACAGGCTTTCCTGTGCTGTGTGCCCTGTAGGATGTTTAGTGCATTCTTTGCCTTCACCCACTAGGTGCATGTAGTCACCCATCCCTACAGTTGTGACAGCCAAAAATGTCAACTAGCCATTGCCAAAATGTTGTCTGTGAGGCAAAATTGCCCCCAATTGAGGACCACTGAGTTATAGCAATATCCTTGTTTTCCCTGCTTTTTTCTTGTCTCCCTTCACTTTATTTTCCATCTAGCAACCAGTATGTCATTTAAAACATTTCTTTGTTTAAAACCTTCCTGTGTCTTACTAACTCATTAGATCAGTCTAGCAGCCTACAGATCCCTTCTCTATCCTCTCTCTCTCTCTCTCTCTCTCTCTCTCTCTCTCTCTCTCTCTCTCTCTCACACACACACACACACACACACACACACACACACACACTTGTTCCCCCACTCAATCGAAGAATGGCTTTTTGGGTGTGTTCAAATTGGAAAGGGCACCCCTTTCGTTAAGTGGATGCATCCCATTCCCCTGCTTTATTTTTCTCCATTGCAACATCTGTCACCACTTTACATGTTATGTTTGTTGAGTGAATGGTAAAGTGGGAACTAAGGATTATAATGTGTATTTAGTGACAAGTTACTTAAAGGGCACATAATGCCATCAGAATGTCAAAAAAAGGCTTAGCACCTAACCTACCTTCAGAAATTCTGTAAAGGTCTCCCAGAAGAAATGATGCTTAAGTAAGTCTTAGTCTGGAACCTGTTAAAGCAGAGGAGGAGTGGAGCAAATGAGAGGTTTGATTTTGAACTAATTTTGCAATACCTCAAGGAGGGGAGCCTTCTGTCAGGTGGTTAGAGAGACAGGACTTGATCCCAAGGTATACATCTGGATGGTAAGTACAGATTTAGGAATAATTGGGAAATAAGCAGAAATGAGAGAACATTTGCATATCAGAATTGCAAGAAAAGCCTTGAAGTTGAGTATGGTAGAGGAGAAAAACTCCCTAAACCAATGCCACAGAGAAGAATAGGGAAAACGAGAAGCAAGATGGGAGACTACTGATTGTGTTTCTCTAAAACAAATGAAGGTGGGTCATTTGGTCATCTGTACTTTGGGACTCTTCCCATTACTTTAGTCTGGTTTAAGATAAATAATTGCTCTTCTTCAGGGATTAACAAGGTGGTGATTACATCAGACAAATGAAGCTGACGGACTGCACTACTCTTACAAGTTCTAAGGTGATTTTAATTTTTATGCTTCAGAAAACTTAGTTTTTCAAATTTGAAGATCTTTGGAGGAAAACTGTAAAAAGAGGACTATGAAGTTTTTTTCATCTCATTTGTATACTTTCTTGATCCTGTAGGTCATTGGCTAGTTTTTCTCCTGGTCTCAGTTTGGCCTGCTCACACAGCTGTAATCAGTTGGCAGCTGGCCTAGGGCCACAGAGTCTTAAGGTGGCTTCAATGACATGTCTGAGGCTGTGGTACAGGGTGTCAGCCAGCTCCTTCTCCCTCTTTGCTGGCGTTCTCTTCACTTACAGTCTCCCCAGAGGGCTTTAACATGGCAGCACAGAGTTCTAATAGGGCAAAAGGAAAGACTTCGAGGCCTGTTAAGGCCGAGTCTCAGAAGCCACACGTCAGTCCTATTGCATTCTACCACACTTAAGATTACACATTCACTCCTTTAAATTTCACAACAATGCTATAATAATTTGGGACTTTATTATCAGTTTGTCCACTGACAGGCAAGCCACCGAGCCAGATACTTTCAGGCACTCCTCTCCTATCAACAAGCTCTGGTATGTTGATTTATCTAAGTTATTTCCTCATCTGTAAAGTGGAAGTTTATACCACTCCACAGAATTATTTTTAGGATTGAATGAAATGATTTCTGAAATGCCTAGCTAAATGCTGGATACCTAGCAGGTACTCAAAAATGTTAATATCAACACCTTCTTTTTACCCTTCTCAGGTTCCTTTTATAAGATGGGAAAATGTTTTTCATATGTTACTTGTCTCATTTTCTTAAAAAAACCTAAGTGACCTAGACTGGACTGTTATTAAAGGAGACAGTGATTAACATTCCAATAGCTGAGCAGTTATAAAGAAAATTTCATTCTGACAGAATTGGTTATTTTAAGACTGTGATCTGAGCTGTTCTACCCTAAGGTGTTAGTGGCTGATGATCTCTTAATATCTTACTCTTGCAGTGATTTACTTATATTTTCAGAGGAAATAAAGTACCAAAGAAGTAATAGAACTAAAGAATTTTAGGTTTTGTGGCAAGCCAATGAGGAAGCTGTGATTAGGAAAGGGATCTTTCAGTGGTGCTCCTTGTGGTCTGACTGCCACCATGGGCCTGCTCTGGCAAGTTATCAAGTCATACCACATTTTGTGTATAATTTATAGATTTGGGTTTCTGTAGGGAAAAAAGAGAGATGCCTTTTAATAAATTCAGATCATCATGCTACATTATTTCATTTGGATGTGTGACATTTAGATTAGCATAAATGCAGTTACCCTGCTATAAATCCAACTGCAGTGCTGACACATTAAGATTTGAGCCTGTTATGAGCTGAATTGCCCCCCTCAAAAAAAAGTTCATATGTTGAAGCCATAATTCTCTGTACCTGGAATGTGACTGTGTTTGGTAATAGGGCTTTAAAGAGATTGTTAAAGTGAGGTATTTAGGGTGGGCTCTTATCCAATACTACTAGTATCCCTACAAAAAAAAAGAAATTTGGATTCAGAGTGAGACACCCAAAACAGGCAGAGGGGCAACCATCTGCAAGCTGAGGAGAGAGGCCTCAGAAGAAATCAAACCAGGTATCAGACTTAGACCTTGAGACTAATTGCCTCAAGAATTGTGAAGAAAAAAATCTGTTGTTGTAGGTATTTTGTTAGTGCAGCCCTAGCAAATCGATACAGAGGCCAGTATCCACCTTTACACATGATGTTTAATATTGTTATTTTTTTCAAGACCAAAATTTTTCATTATAAAAAAGCAAACTGAGAATGAATTATAGAAGCTTGTTTGTTCTCATAATATAGTCAAATTAAGTTATACAACAGGGCATTTGAAATAGAACCAATTAGAAGAGCCTTCTCCTTTATTTTGCCACCAAGGCCATAAAATGTTTCCTCCTTTCTTCTTCACTCTACCCTCCTATCCACCCTGTGCATTCTTATTCCTTTTCTTATTTTTAATAAGCTTTCATCATTTCTCCTAAGCAACAAGAAAATGTGTGGGTTTCTTTTTTCTTTGTACTGGGGATTGAACCTAGGGGAGATTAACCACTGAGCCACATCCCAACCCTTTTTATCTTGAGACAAGGTCTCACTAAGTTGCTGAGGCTGGCTTTAAACTCACGATTCTCCTGACTCAGCCTTCTGAGATGCTAGGATTATAGGCATGTGCCACCACACTTGGTTTGTGTTGTTTGTAGCTTCATAAAAAAATACAAGTAGGGGCTAGACATGTTGGCACATGCCTTATAATCACAGTGACTTGGGAGGCTGAGGCAGGAGGATCACAAGTTTTGAGATCAGCCTTAACAACGTAGGGAAGCCCTAAGCAACTTAGCGAGATCCTGTCTGAAAAACAAAAGATGATAGGGTGCTGGGAATGTGGCTTAGTGGTCAGGCACCCCTGAGTTCAATCCCCAGTATCCCCAAAATAATAATAATACAAGTAGGGGGCTGAGGTGGTAGCTCAGTGATAGAGTACTTGCCTGGCATGTGTGAAGCCCTGGCTTTCATCTCTAGGACTGGAAAAGAGGGGAACATGTTTTAACATTCATTGAGCAACTATTTTTTGGTAGGTACTGTGTTATTCACTTTGTATAAAACATCTGCTTTAGGGCTGGGGTTGTGGCTCAATGGTAGAGGGCTCACCTAGCACGTGCAGGATCCTGAGTTCAATCCTCAGCACCACATAAAAATAAATAAATAAAGGTATTGTGTCCACCTAAACTAAAAAGTAAATATTTTTTAAAAATCTGCTTTAATTGAGAAAACAGCAGTGGCCCAATTAGAAAAAGAAGGAAAAAATGACAGTGGTAGCTGTCTGACATGATTTTAGAACTTTCAGTCTCTGTTTCTGTGTACTTAGCCCTGCCATTGTCGGGTCTGCAGTATCTGGTGATTATGAAAGAGCACTCTTAATTATTTAAATCTCTAGATGTAAATCATTTGTGATGTGAAAACATTGTACTTTGGAGACATGTGTCTATTAGAATGGGCCACGAGCAGCACAGGGCCCTAGCGTGTTTGAGGGTATGTCATTGATGTCGTAAGTTGTATGTGCTTGCTTGCTCCCTTCTTAATGAAGAGTAAATAAAGGAAAAGTGGAAAAAGTTTCTAACTTCTGGACTGTGGGATGATAATTCTGAGGAAGGTACTACTCTGAGGACATTGGAAGCATGCCTGGGCTAGTGTAAGTACCACCTAACAGTGAAAAGAATTTGAAATAGTTTCTTGGGCTTGGAATGCTGAAGAAAAGGAGCTCAAGGGAAAGGGAGCTAGTTAGCCTGACACAAAAGGGATCTTCAGGCTGTGGATCATCAAGTTGTGGATCATCAGGCTGTGGACTGAGGCCTGTTTTCATACATCCCTTGGTTGAGAATGGCTTTAACATTTTTAAAGAACTATAAAAGAATATTTGACAAAGACCTTATAAATCCATAAAGCCTAAAATATTTTTATCTGACCCTTTGCAGAAAAAGTATGAAATCCTTTGCATTATAATTATAAAGAATCATTTGTGTTTTCTTCTTCTTCTTCTTTTTTTTTTTTTTTTAATGGTGTTAGGGATTAAACCCAGGTGGGTCTACCACTAAGCTACATGCCAGCCCTTTTTATCTTTGAGACAGGGTCTTAGGGTCTCACTAAATTTCGTAGGAATTCACTAAGTTGCCGAGACTGGCCTGGAGTTGGGATTCCTCCTGTCTTAGCCTCCCAAGGTGCTGGGATTACAGCTATGTGCCATTGCACTCGGCCTGTTTGTGTTTTCAGTTGGAAGACTAAGCTATACTGTAAACAGGTGAATATGAGAAATCTTCCCAAATATTTGTAGTGTTTCATAGAATTATCCAATTCTAAACCTCATCATTAAGAGATCATCTGTTCTGTATTAGTTTGCTGGGGCTGCTGTGTCAAAGTGCCACAAGCTGAATAGCTTGAGCAACAAAATTTATTATCTCATAGTTCTCGATACTTGAAGTCCAAAAGAACATGTTGACATGCTTGGTTCCTTCTGAGAATTGTGGGGGAAAATCTGTTCCATGCCTCTTCCTGCTTCTATTGATTTGCTAGCAATCTTTGGCATTCCTTCACTTATCGAAGTATCATGCCAATCTCTGTGTTTATGTTCATGTAATGTCCCTCCTGTGTATGTGTCTGTATTCAAATTTTGCTTTTTTATAAGGATACTAGTCATATGGGATTAGGTTACCTCAATGATCTCATCTTAGTATCCCCTGCTAAGAACCTATTTCTAAATTCACATTCATAAGTATTGGCATCATCCATGAATGTGAGGTTAAGATCAACTTTATATGTTAAGTTCAAAAAGGAATTTACCAAAGTCTGCTGTTGGCTAGAGAGAATCTAAGCTTCTATGCACAGCATAGCATAGACCAAACAGGTTATTCATGCTTCATAAATCTCTTTAGATAGTCTAGTGTGTGCTTGTTTACAAAAGTAATATTGCCATGTTGGCATATTTCCAGGTAAGGTGGTTCCCCCTTATCCACAGTTTTGCTTTCCCTGGTTTCATTTACCCTCATTCAGCCTCCATGGTTAAGTGATCCTCATGATGCATCATCAAAAGGTCAGTAGCAACCTCACACTGTTACACAGCCTACGCCATTCATCTCGCTTCATCTCAGCATGTAGGCATTGTTATTAGCTCACACCATCATAAGAAGAGCAAATATAGACAATAAGATATTTTGAGAGATCATATAACTTATTACAGTGTACTTGTTCAGATTTCTTAGTTATTATTAATCTCTTACTGTGCCAATTTATAAATTAAACTTTATCATAGGTATATGTGTATAGGAATAAACAGTACATACAAGATTCAAAACTATCTGTGGAATCAGGCATCTGTGGGAGCCTTGGAAGGTACCTCCTGTGGATAAAGGGATACTACCATACAATTATTGGCTAGGTTATGTATGAGGGACTAAATCTAAAAGGTTATACTCTAGAGATCACCTAATAGTCACTACCATTGGTATACCAAGCATTTGGGTTTAAGAACACCTCATTTGCCCTCCCTTGATATCTTCTGTCTTTTATGTAGCCTTTTGTGGTAGCCAGCTACAAAGATGGCCCTCAGCATTTTTTAATGTTTAAAATTTTGTGTGTGTGGTCCTGGGGATAGAATGCAAGGGTGTTCTACCATTGAGCTACATCCCCAAATCTTTTTTATTTTTTGAGATAGGATCTCATCAAGCTGCTGAGGTTGGCATTGAATTTGCAACCCTCTTGCCTTAGCCTCCAGAGTTGTTGGCATTAAAGGCGAGTGCCACTACACCCAGCCCCCAATGATTCTTTTTTTTTTTAATATTTATTTATTTGTTTATTAGGTGTAGATGGACACAACACAATGCCTTTATTTTTATGTGGTGCTGAGGATCGAACCCGGGTCCCGCCCGTGCAAGGCGAGCGTTCTACCCCTGAGCCACAATCCCAGCCCAGCCCCAATGATTCTTGCGTCTTGTAATTCATGCCCAATGACTGTGTAACTACTGGAGTAGAGTGTTTATCACACACACATGGTGTGTGATTTTGAGGCTAAGTGATAAGAAAAAACATTGTGGCTTCCATTTCCCTCTCTTGGATCACTCTCAGTAAGTCAATTCCCATGTCATGAGGATACTCAAGCAGCCTTGTGGAAGTCATGCGTTACGAAACTGAGGCCTCCTCCACCTAAAAGAGCAGTAACTTGACTGGTATCTGAAAGAGCCACATTGGAAGTAGATCTTGAAGACTTTGTCCAGCATGCAGAGACTACAGGCCCAGCCAACTTCTTGTCTGCCCCTAAGCCAGATCCACCTGCTTAAACTGCTCCTAGAGTCCTGACCACAGGAACTATATGGGATAATAAATGTTTATTATTTTAAGCTAATGTGTTTGGGAGAAATATGCAACAATAGATAATATAATCTTTGTCGATTCTGCCCCCCTTTTTTTTCAGACCACTATTACTATATTTCACTAGATTTTTATCTACTTAAGGGCAGACAGGGTTGTGTTTAATTCATTTTTGTAAGCCTTACAGAGGTGATTGTTGTGCTTTATCAATACTTCTTAAATTGAATGTGATTGGCTTCTATCAAGGCTAAACCTGGGTTGCTCCTATTGCTTCTGTTTGGAAAGGTGAAAATTACTTCTGTTTTATTTAGAAATAAAGGCAATATTTTAAAAGAACTTTCTTAAAAATAATCTAGAGTATTTGAAATATGTGGTACAAAAATAGTTAATCATATGAGACAAAATTTTAACAAAGATCTAAACAAATGGGAAAGATAATAGAACAAAAAAAAAAGGAAGGAGCTGGTAATCTTTGAAAAACTGACTGCTTGCTTTTGTTCCTTATTTTAAAATAAGTTCAAACACAGATAAGTAAAAAAAAAAAACATACAACACCTATATACATTTTACCTAGATTCTCCTGTCATTAAAATTTTGTCTCATTTGCTTTATTACTTATGCTCATGACGACTCTTGCTCACTCTCTGAATGTGTCTCTAGATACAGATGTACCTGAATATATGTACTCATATGTAATATTTTAAAGTCATTTACGCATATCTTCAGTACATCATATGTAATTCCTAAGAATTACATAAACAACTTGAAGTTTAATAGTGATCCTTTGTTATTTGTAATCCAGTTTTGTCAGTTGATCCAATAATGTCCCTTGTGGCATTTCCCCCCTTTCTAGTCCAAGATCAAGCAATTATGTGTGTATCTTTGGATTCTTTCAACCTATAACATGTCCATAGCTTTTCTGTGTCTTTTATGGCATTGTTATGGGAAGAAAAAGACACCATGCCTCCCCCTTTTTAGCAGAATATTCCACATATTGCTGATATTTCCTTCTGATTAGATTCAAATTATACAATCTACAAAATTCCCTTTTAAATTGTCTAAAATGTGAGAATAGTATTCTGTCCAAAAGATCAATTCAAAACAAAATTTAGGTTAAAAAAGTATATGAGTTATTAGAAATCAAAATGGAAAACCAAAACATGCCATAGAATAATTTCTGTAGGAAATATTTAAGATCATTTTCAGTCTTTCAAGTTACTGTATAGGGTTGGTTTAATAAGTAGATTTTTAAAAAATCAAGAGCTGAGCATGGTGGTACATACGCACAGTACCGTTGACTTGGGAGGTTGAAGTTGTATAATTGCCAAGTTTGAGGCCAGCCTCAGCAACCTAGAAATACTCTGTCTGAAAATAAAAAAATAAATAAAGAGATGGATATATGGCTCAGTGGTAAAGCACCCTTGGTTTTTATCCCCAGTAACAAAATTAATTAATTAAAAATAAAAAATTAAGAAATCTCGGGCTGGGGATGTGGCTCAAGCGGTAGCGCGCTCGCCTGGCATGCGTGCAGCCCGGGTTCGATCCTCAGCACCACATACCAACAAAGATGTTGTGTCCGCCGAGAACTAAAAAAAAAAATAAATAAATATTTTTAAAAAAATTCTCTCTCTCTCTCTCTCTCTCTCTCTCTCTCTCTCTCTCTCCTCCCTCCCTCCCTCCCTCCCTCCCTCCCTCCTCTCTCACTCTCTCTTAAAAAAAAAAATTAAGAAATCTCTTGGTGCTGAAGGGATCTTAGGTGGTTTTATTTTACTTCATCATGAATTCTGCTTCCTAGAAAACCAACGGTATCTTTAAGAAACAAAAAATTTTCTTCCAACTTCCACTAAATTTATTCAACAAACATTATTAAATTCTTATTATCTGCCAGACATTGGGGTGGACCCTGGGAATACAAAGGAGAATATAACACAGACTCTGTATGCCACTGTGTATTAAAAGATCATCAGAGAAGTTCATGTGCCTCAGAGGACTGGAGGAGCTCCCTCTGGGGATAGTCTAACTGTGCAAAAGGGGGGCTGCCTAAAAGCCCCTTTCTGCCCCAAGAGGGCAATCCCTGTTGCTCCTATGAGGCGCTTAACATTTTTACCTATTCTGGTGCATTAAGAATGACTAACCTACATTGAATAGTACAAGAAATTCTTTTCAGAAGCTGAGAGATAAGATAGATTATTTCTTTTAATGCTTGAATTTTTGAATGGTTGCAGTTTTGTGCTATATGATCTGCCCCAGGGACTCACTTCTTTAAATAACAACACCGAATTTTCAATGATGTCTGTTTATGCGTTTTCCCAACAGTATCATGGATGAATTCGTAAATATTATTTTAAGATGGAGAGTGTGTTTAAGTCTGTAAGACAAGGCATTGCTTGACTCCCCATGACAAGATCTCAGGCAATTCATTTCATCCCCAGACTAATGCCTTCTCAGCCACTTTGTATATCTGATTTCTGTTGAGAAATGTCAATGTACATGAGCTGCCAGAAATACTATAACTTAAGCCTGGAAATAAAATACTAATATGCTGAAGGTAGATAATTTCTAATAAGAGTACCACTGAATATAATTTTCATTTTTCACATAATGTAGATGAATGGGTATGGCTGAATTTTATAGAAGATGTTTTTAAAGATTGTATTACCCAGGAAGATTGACAATACTCATGTCATTCACAAAATAAGAATAAAGATGATGTAATAATTTTCTAAATTCTATATTGTAGACTCAGCACCCTATGATCCCAGCAATTTGTGAGGCTGACAGAGGACAATCACCAAGTTCAAGACTAGCCTCAGCATTACAGAGTGTGCCACTACAACTGGCCAGAATATTTTCTTCTTTTTTTTTTAAATACCTTTATTTTATTTGTTTTTATTTTTATGTGGTGCCAGGAATCGAACCCAGTGCCTCACACATGCTAAGCAAGTGGTCTACCACTGAGCCACAACCCAGGCCCCCCAAATTTTTCTTATATGAGTACTTCATAGCCAAAATGATCAGCCACTTGACATTTGCTCTTGGATATCTGCTGCCACCATCTTAATCCAAGCCCTTACAATTCTATACAGCCTTCTACCATCTTCACTGAATCTGTGTTCTCCCTGTTTTAATCCATCTTCTATGCCAGTTTTACAAATATGTTACTCCCTTATCTAATTGTTGTTTTTTTTTTTAAATCTATTCCCTGTGTTCTCAGTGTATCCTTTTGTTGCCTTACTTCAAGACTTCTAATGTCCTGGCTGTGTGTTAAATGTCAAATATTTTAGCCATACAGCCTCCCATTATTTTTCATACTACAGAGAGATAACTCTTTTACTATCCCACTAATGTGCTGTACCTAATCCTGTCTCCTAGTCTTTATGTTACATCCCTGATAGGCAACTGCTTTCCCCTGCTTGTACCTATTCTAACTACCTGTCCTTCAAGATCTTACCCAGGGGCTGGGAGTACCACTCAGTAGTGGAATACTTACCTAGCATGTACTCAATTCCCAACACCAGAAAGAAAAAAAATATATATCTAACCCAGATTGCCTCTCTTCCTTAAACTTTTCCTGATTAGTTTTTAGGATCTAACTTTTCTATTCTTCACAATTATCTTTGTGTATGTAATCATACATTGTCTTTCTATATTGCTGTGTGATGTTTTTAACATTACCTGGCCTCTTATTTTCTGTTCTCTAATTTGTGTTGATATTATTACTGTAAGAATAAACATACTACTCTGTATTTTCTCTGTATTTGCCATTGCTGAGCACATGATAAATCTTTAATGAATATCTGTTCATTAAATAGTATTTATGATGAGTAGAGGGACAGATATACATGACAGCATATGAAGGTAATTTTAGTAGGATTTTTGTTACCTCATAAATGCTGTTCTCCACTGATTGGCTTATTTTACATGGTTTGCAGAGTAGCCTCTATTGTCTCATTTTCATCATTTTGAGAAATTACCATCCCTTACTGAGCTTCTAGAAAAAGTGTTGAATTGGGCAGTCAATAGGTCCCTCATTATCAGTTTATTCCTCACAAATCTCTCAGTATTTTTCCAGACTCTCCTTTTCAAGATAAAAGAAAATCCTATGAAGTTGTCATTGATAATGACAGAGTGATATAAAAATTGATATTGCAATAGCCCTACAAGAATAAGTAGTTAATCTTCTTGGCTGTTCTGTGGTATATGAACTTCATACCTTAGTGCTTAGCACTGTAATGAACTATATTGGGAGACATAAAAGATTTACCTGTATTCCAAATAATATTCTGATAGATATGAATCTGTTACTTAATAAATTGCTGGAATCTCATTAGTGAATTTGTGTAAATTTTAAGGACCCTACCAGTCTCATATGGATAAGAAATTTAGAAAGCTGGATATTTAAAATTCTAACTTGGGTAGTGCAATTTGTAGTTAACTGAACCACTGCATCATATAATGGCTACTATTCATAGATTAAATACAGTATTATAGGAAAATACTAAGTTTTTCATGATCTCATTTAATCCTCAAAATCTGAGGATATTATCCCTGTTTTATAGATAAAGAAGCTGAGATTTAGAAAATTTTAACTTTCCCTAAAATCTGTCAACCCCTAAGTGATAGAATAGACTTCAAAATCAAGTCTCTTCACTCCAAAATTATTGCCTTTAATTACTAGGCTAAAACTACTGCCTAAGTATTACTAGAGGTATGTGTTGTTCTCCAGGAGTACACAGAAAGGACACTTCATCCATCCTTGTTCGGGGGGGTGTGTTACAGCTGGGAAAGGCTGAGGAACAGACTGTGGGGATAGCATTAGCAAATGCATTAGGTATTAAACAGTATGGTGTGAATGACAGAATTATGGAAGTTTGGTATCAACTGTTTTCCTACAGTGTTGCTTTTGGAATCATTGATAACTAGAAGGTGACCAGAGTTGTGTCTAGTGCCTGTAGATGAACAGTGTGGGCATTGATTGGTTTTACCCTTAGGGATGGATGACCTTGTTCATGTTCTTCTGAGGGATTATTTCTTTGTCAAATGAGGAAGGTGTATTCACTCCAGGTTGCAGTTAGGCTTATGTGACATGCATATGGAAGATATCTATCACCATGGAGCATGGAAGGTAGATGTTGTGATGAATTGTATAAAAAAGATTCAGTTCTGGGTATCAGAAAACCTAAATACAGTGGCTCTGACCACACAAGACTGGCTCATGATCCAAGACCAGGATCACATCCCAAATTGGCAGGGCACCAAACTTGCATCTTGTTGCTTGGCCGTTATAGGTCTCAAACTCATGGTTAAAGCTGGTGGCATGTGCACTTGAGGCATCAGGATAGAGAAAGGACTAGGAAAAAAAAAAAGACAATACTATGCATGTGATCTGTCTTTTGGGGGTAATAGCCTCTGTGTCATTGGCCAGAATTTAATGACTCGCCTGTATTTCCTAGAAAGAGAGTCAGAGATGTAATTATTCACACCAGCCATGGACCAGCTAAAATTTTTATTGCAACATAAGATGGGAATACCGTGTTTATAAAGTTATAAGATTATTATTTTTGACACCAATATTGATTTGGCTTATTATTTTTATAAAGAATCATAACTGGGTACAAAGGGAAGCCCTAGTTTCAACAAAGTAGAGATCATATTTTTGTTAAGTATCAGTACAGTGAAGAAAAAGGAACTAGATTTTAGTCCTTTTTTTAGTTCTTTTAAAAAAAATTTTTTTAATTATATATGGACACAATGCCTTTGTTTTTTTAATGTGGTGCTGAGGATTGAACCCAGTGCCTCACATGTGAGGCAAGTGCTCTGCCACTGAGCCACAACCCCAGTCCAAGTCCTTTAAAAAAAAAAAAAATATATATATATATATATATATATATATATATATATATATATATTTGTTGTAGATGGACACGATACCTTTATTTTATTTATTTATTTTTATGTCATGCTGGGGATCAAACCAGTACCTCACACATGCTAGGCAAGTGCTCTAAACTGAGCTACAACCCCAACCCTTCAGTCCTTCTTAACACTCCTAATATTTAAAGTCAGGCCAAGCATGGTAGTGCATACCTATAATCTCAGATACTCTGGAGGCTGAGGCAGGAAGATCTCAAGTTTGAGGTCAGCCTCAGCAACTTAGGAGGTCCCCAGCAACTTAGCAAGAACCCGTTTCAAAAGTAAAAAATAAAAAGGGCTGGCTTATTGGTAGGTGTCCCAGGGTTCAATCCTCAGTATTAAAAAAAAAAAAAATTAGAGTCAGTAGAGAAATAGAAGCCAACAGAAGAACTGGGAGGAGGAAGGAGGAAAATAGCAGAATTGAGTATCAGAAAGGTGGAGAGGAAAGTGTTTCAAAGAGGGCATTATTAGCTAATGCTTCTGTGTAAGAGTGGGTAAGATGAGGACAGGAGATGTCCACCGGATTTGGCTACACAGACGTCACTGATGGCCTTCCTAAAAGCAGCTTTAGTGGAGAGCTACTGAGAACTGACGTCAGATTGGCGTGGGCAGAAGGTGAGTGGATCAGAAGGAAGCAAACAACTATCTTGAGAGGTTTTGTTGTCAAGAAAAGGGGAGAAGTGGGCAGAGGATTGGAGACAAGTCACTGGACAGTTTTTTTCCTTAGGTGGGGATCAAACAGAGCAGATTTGCATATTAATTACTCAGGTAGGAATGGAGTGAGCAGGCAGACTTCAACCTGTGTGTTTGTGATTGATTGATTGAATCTGTGATGCTGAAAACTGAAGCCAGGGGCACTTTACCACTTAGCCCTTTTTTATTTTTTTATTTTGAGACAGGGTCTCACTAAGTTGCCCAGACTGGCCTGGAAGTTGTGATCCTCCTGTCTCAGCTTCCCAGTAGCCGGGATTACAGATGTGCAGCACTGTGCCCAGCTAGATTTTGGTTTTGTGATATTAAAGGAAATATTCATACTGTAAAACTTCCCACAGTATCATCTGTATGCTTTTCTTTATATTGGATTTAAAGTTTCAGCATTGCTTTTTATTCATGGAAGTGTTTTCTGTATCAGTCTAGTGATAAGTACAATTTGCTAGAGAAGCTTGTGTTCATTGGAAGCATTTTTAGAAGCTATTCAATTGCTCAAACACTTTCCAACATAATACTTACAGTTGGCCAAAATGGTTTGTTTATTTATCTACTTTTGGTACTAGGGATGGAACCCAGGGGCATTTTACCACTGAACTAAATCCCCAATCCTTTTTATTTTTAATTTCGAGCCAGGGTCTTGCTCAGTCACTGAGGCTGACTGGGAACTTGCAATCCTCCTGCCTCTGAATCCTCCCAAGTCACTGAAATTATAGTATGAGCCACAATGCTTAGTTAAGCATTTTATTTAAATAATTAGAAAATGCCTATAAAACATCAAAACTTCATTAAATTTCAAAGTGTATATGTTTTCTTGATAAAATGAAAATAAATAGATGAATTGTGTCATAGCTAGTCCATAAGCAGATTTTTCTTCAGTACCTGCTGTCTTCCAAGCACTGTTTTGGTCTGACGCAGGAGTGAAACAGACCATGCCCTCAAGGAATGCTTAAATTTTAGGAGCCCCCCCCCCCCAAGACAACTAAGGTGATTTTTATGTACGGAAAGTACCTTGAAGAAAGTAAAATGGAATCATGTAGTGGAGAGTGACTGATAGTCAAGAAAAGCCTCTTTGCACTGGCTTTTTAGTTGAGAGGGAATAATGGGTGGAGGAGATTCAAGGTTGAGAAAAGAACAGAAAAGTAAAGAAAGCCCTGAGGCAGGACTGTGTTTGACAATAGGAAGATAAAAACCCTGGCCTGGCTGGGACAGGGAGGGATAGGAGCAGAATGGTAGGTAAGGGTCACAGAGCCTGTTTGAGCCTTGTTTAGGGTAAGGACATCAGATTTGGGTTTTTTCTTAATGAGAATTCATTGAAGGGGTTAATCGTAGGGACATAATTAGCTTTATGTTTAGATCAATCTAGATGCTATGTGGAAAGGAAGACACTGTGAAGCATCCGTAGTAGTCCATGTGACAGACGAAGGTAGTTCAGACTGACTTTGACGTTGTAGCAATATAGATGGTGGGAGATGGTTAGATTCAGGATATACTTGGGAGTTAGAGCTGACCGGGTATGGGTATAAGGGAAGGAGAATCATCAAATTCAGCAGAAATACTTATGAAGTACCTGTCCTTAAGCAGTCCCATGTTACAGAACAAACACACACATTGTAAGAACAAACACACATGTAAGCAGGTATGACCCTTGCTCCTTGGAGAGAAATTCTTCACTTCTTCCCATGTTGCTGTTCCTCCCCCCAACCCCCACCCTGGTACCTGGGATAGACCCACGGGTGTTCTACCACTGAGTTACATCTCTGGCCCTTTTTGCTTTTTATTTTTTGAGACAGGGTCTGGCTCAGTTGTCCAGTCTGGCCTTGAACTCGTGATCCTCCTGCCTCTTGAGTAGCTGGGATTATGGGTGTGCACCATCACACACACCAAAAAATGTGTGTGTTTGTGTGAGTGTGTTTAAAATCACCTAAATGATGTCATAAAATTACTTTCATTTTAATGTAAAACATGCATTATTTTTAAGGTAAATTTAATGTGACTGAAAAATGAGAAATAAGTATTGTTTTATCTGCATTTCTATAGATCTTGTTTGAATGTTCGGCTCCCATGACACTGAAACATACCACATAAATGTTTCCTTGCCTCTGAAACAATCACACTTTTTTTTTTTTTTTTTTTTTTGCCAGAGATTGAACCCAGGGCCACTTAACCACTGAGCCACATCCCCAGTCTTTATTTTTTATTCTGAGGCGGGATCTTACTAAGTTGCTTAGGGTCTCACTAAGTTACTGAGGCTGACCTTGAACTTGGAATTCTCCTGCCTCAGCCTCTCAAGGTGCTGGGATTACAGGCGTGCATCACCACACCCAGCTCCATCCCACTTCTCTTAAGGCATCTTGCTTTTGCTAAAGAGAGGCTTTAGTTTTGATGCCCCTTTGAATACTCTCATCTTTATTTTCAGATTGAATTCACTTTGCTTTCTTTAGCATGATATGATGATTCTATTGAAAAATTATAAAACTCTCCCTTCACTAAATCCTGGGTCACTTTTACCCACAGCTCCCCCACCCTCCCAAAAAGCTCTCGGGATTTACTGCAAATTGCAGTCTTGCCAGAGAAAATAGTGTGTAGCAGCATGGTTAACGGAAATTAAATGAATATCTGAGCACTTGGTCACAAGTTGACATGGACTCAGAACTTCTCCCTGCAGAAAATTCTGATTTTGCCTGCAGGTGTCTCCCTCCTCGTTGAATTAAGATGGCCTACTGTCAAAGCAAGAGCCATGGTTCAGAACCTCAGTTTCCATTATAGATGGTCAGCCCTATCACCTGCTAGCCTAATTTCTAATATATGTGGTGCTGTTCTTAATTAGCAATATAGAATGCTTACCCTCTCCAAGAATTAGCATACTTTCTGTAAAGGGTCAGATAAATATTTTCATCTGTGTGAGTCACTAGGCCTCTGCCACAGCTACCCACCCTGCAGTTAACAGCATGAAAGCAGCCACAGTGTGAAAACGATGGCCATGGCTGTGTCCTAATAAAACTTTATTTGTAAAAACAAGCGGCAACACAGATTCACCCTGTGCTCTGCCTTTCTCCAAAAGTTTGTTAGACAAACTGTTACTCTGTTCAGCTATCATCAAAAACTGGGCTAAGAGGGCTGGGGATGTGGCTCAATCGGTAGCACGCTCACCTGGTATGCTTGCCTGGGTTCGATCCTCAGCACCACATAAAAATAAAATAAAGATGTTGTGTCCACTGAAAACTTAAAAATAAATGTTTAAAAAAAAACTGGGCTAAGAAAAGTGCTGTTTATAGAATATGTTTAGGCGCAATTGGAGGTCCACTGCACTAGGTGATCTAAATTAGATGATTCAGTTCCTAGACCTGATTCCCTCTTTTGTTTTTTTTTAGGGAGAAAAAAAGGTTTTTAAAGAGTACAATCTGTTTTTTATTTATTCATTGTTCTGGTCAGCTTTTTCACTGCTGTGACTAAAAGACCCTACCAGAACAATTTTAGGGGAGGAAAAGTTTGTTGGAGGCTCACAGTTTCAGAGGTCTCAGCCCATAGAAGGCTGGCTCCATTCGTTGGGGAAGAAATCATTGCGGAAGAGTGTGGTGGAGGGAAGCAACTCAATGATGATCAGAAAGCAGAGAGAGACTCCACTCACCAGATACAAAATACATACCCCAAAGGATGCCCCTAGTGCCCACCTCCTCCAGCCACACCCTGCCTGCCTTCAATTATCACTCAGTTAATCCTGCCAGGGGATTAATTCACTGGTTGGGGCTAAGGCTCTCATAACCTCTAAATATTATTGCATTGCTCCACACCTGAGTTTTTAGGGGATACCTTACATCCAAACCATAACACTCCTTTATTTGGTGATGCCACAGATCACACCAGGCCTCACGAATGCTAGGTGAGCTCTCTGTCACTGAGCTACACCTCAGCCCCAATTGTGTGTGTTAAACAGGTAGACATGCTGCTGTAACTCTGCCTTGTCAGCAATTGAAATGCTGAGGAAGAAGGTGCTTCTGTAGCTGGTGATCTTTAAGGAAAATGTGTCTCAATGCTGACCAGTGGGGATTAGCTACATGGAAAAATATGGGCAACAATAAGGACAACCTATTGGGCAAAACATAGTAGTAATTCTCCGAAAGATCTGACTTTTCTCCGTTTCTTGACTCTTTGTGTGCCATTCTAATGTCTGGTATTATTCAGCCAACAGTTATTAAATTCTATGTACAAGGCATGGTGTTATAAACATTGTCTCCTGAGAATACCTAAAAAATGCCTAATATAAATGATTGGTATATATTTTCCTGCCATAGAGGGCCCATTCCCTTCAGTGCAGTAAATGCTCAGTAAATACTTGTGACCCAATTAGTATCTCCCATTATAAATCAAGAAATTGATATTATTATTTGTTAATTACTCTCCTGGATTCAGTTAACATGAATCAATGAATGAACTGATAAATAAAACAAGCCAGAGCTGAAATCCAGCTGTGAACCCACGGTGATTCCAGATAGCCTGTGATGTCTAACAATTTTAACGAAATTACTGAAAAAAATATTTTTTCCTTACATTGACACCTCCCACACTTTGAATTAAATAAATACAATATATTAGGAAAAAAAGAAATGAGAGCTAATTTGGGGGCTAGAACAAGGCAGGTATTTTCTGGCTAATAGAGCAGAATTTGCACTTCTTTTTCAACACCTACAAAGGTTCTAGTTTCCAATATTGTAATAGGACTTTTTTTTTAAACTGGAAACTTCTGTGAAATTGTAGTTATTTATTTTACAGATGAAAAATTGAATCTAGGATACATGAAGTATAATTTATTTGAGGGAAATCCTTTTTTCTTCCTCTAATCCAAAATAAAGTCTTGGACTAGGGATGTGGCTCAGTGCGAGAGCACTTGTCTAGCACATGCAAGGCCCTGGGTTCAATCCCCAGCACCACACACACACAAAAAAAAGGATAAATAAATAAAGGAAGGACAGTCTTGGTCTAAGAGACTAATATTAGTGTGATGTCTTATCTCTTGTATCATTTCCTTTTTCTCCCAGTGGATTCATTGCTGGGTTGAACTAGATGAACATTACTTTGTAAATAATATTCATTTTTTTCTTTCTTCTATTTATTTATTTATTTGGAACTGGGAATTGAACACAGGTGTGCTTTACCACTGAGTCACATCCCCAACCCTTTTTTTTTTTTTTTTTTTTTTTTGAGGCAGGGTTTCACTAAGTTGCTGAGGCTGGCCTCAAACTTGTAATCTTCCTGCTTCAGCCTCCCAAGTTGCTGGGTTTACAGGCATGTGCCACTGCACCCAACATGGTATTCATGCCTTTTAAACAGTAGTCATTTTTAAAATTTTAAACTATCTTCTGAAATACCAGCAGTGATCTCCTGACCCAGTTTAGTATTCACAGTGAATTTAAGCATATTTTACCAAAAGAAGGAACTAACATTTTTCTTAACTCACTTATGTGCCAGGCACCAGGTGGTCATCATTACTAAGATTTGTTGAGTAAATACTAAGTGCCAGGCATGTAGGGTTGCTAAGGGTTTTACAATTCATTTTCTCCTCTACTCAGAACACTCTATGAAAAAGATAACTATTACTGTTGTCAAAGTGATTTCATAAGGAAACTAAAGCATATGGTTTAATTTGATGTTTTGTAAGATATTACAGCAAGCTATGATATGAACCCATCTAAAAATATACTTTTCACATCTCATTAATCTTTACAAAATTCTATATGGTGGCATTATAGTTGAAGTCATTACCAAATAAATTGGACTAAACTAATAAATGACCATATGCAGTATTTTTCAAACATTTTTATAAAACCTTTTCCAAACTTTTTTATTCCACAGTGGGTAATATACATTTAACATTGCAACCCAAGACACACATACACATATATGCAACTAAAACAAAAATTATACCCTCTGCTGTTTACTATTATTCTCTTAATGGATGGTAACTTACAGTTGGAAAAGTAGCTATCTGATGATTCTATTCAATATGTATTTTCAGTGTGACGCACAGTAAAACAAGAGATCCTCTCATTTTTTCTAACCATCTATAAATTATTTAAAAGCTACACACATACTGAGTGCTTACCAAATCTCAAATGCAGCTCTAGGTCTCAGCATACACAAAGATAAATAAGATTCAGCCCTTGAACTCAAATGGATAAGAGAGACAAAATCGTAATAATTTCTAGTAAGTGCTGTGCTCTCAGAATGAACAGTGTGTTGTGGGCACAAAGAGGAGTAAACAGCTCATTCTGCCAGTGAACATCCTAGAAACACTTAATAAGGGAGTGACTTAGGAAATAGTTCATAGAGCATGAGGTCAGAGGTGAGAAAGGACATTCATGGCAGAGGGCACTGCATATGCAAAGGCAAGAAGGTTTGAAAGTATGGAACTTACTCTCGCAACAGTAAGAAATTTAGTGTAGCAAGAATTTCTGTACACACAGAGAAGTGAGCAGAGAGAAGATTAAAGGACTAATGGGCCTTGTTAATTAATATTTGACTTTCTAGCTGACTGCAATGGTACACCCCTGTAATCCAGAGAATCGGGAGACAGGCAGGGTCACAAGTTCAAGGCCAACCTTGTCAACTTAATGAGACCCTGTCTCCAAAACAAAATGGCTGTGAGCATATCTTGGTATGGTATTTCCCAGTACCAAAAGGAAATTTTTTTAAAAAAGGTTAGACTTTACATCTTATGCTGTGAGAAACCCAAAGAGGTTTTGAATCTAGGAATGTATAAGATAGGATATTTGTGTTTTAGGAAGACAGTTCTGTCAGCTGTTTAAAGGATGGCACGAAGAAAAGAGAGATTACAGGCAGGAAATCCTTTGCATTGCTTCACGTGGGAAATAAAAACTTGAACCAAGATAGCAACAGCATGTATGGAAGAGATGGTGTAGATTCCTTAGTTCTCTTCCATTCAGTGTATCAAGCATTTACTGACTTTTACTGTATGACAGTTTACCAAACACTGATACAAAAAAAAAAAAAGAAAGAATAAGAAATGGCCTTTGATTCTTCCATCTAGAAAGGCAAACAGATCACTGCAGAATTACAGTGGGTAAGTGTTATGATAAAGCTTTGCATACAGCATACGAGGAGCAAAGATGAACAGTTCATAACCCAGACCAAGAAGTCCACAAAGGCCTCCTGGGAAGGAAGCATCCAAGCAGAATCCAGAAGAATGAATAGGAGCTGGCTGGGCGACACCAAGGGCCAGGACATTACAAGCAGAGGGCAGAGAGAAGCAGGCCTGAGCATTACGGAACAGTGGGGAGCTGCTGCGTTCAGCATGGCTGGAGCTTCGAGTGGGTGAGGAGCCCTGCAAACGAGCCAGAGGAGGGGAAGGTTCACCTGAGCTCCTGTAGTGGAACTCGCAGGTTCATATGGAGCCTCCACGTCATGCTGAGGGGCACAGCCTTTTTCCTCTTGGTGGTAGGGAGCCTATTGAGGTGTTTTAAAACATGAGCATGACATGGCAGCTTTGTGGTTTAGGTGGCCTATTCTGATCACTTAAATGATAGTGATAGCTAACTTATATCAGCTGCTTACAGTGTGCCAAACACGATTAAGCATTTTACTTGTATCGCCTTGTTGAAACAACCCTGCTATCAGTCTCATTTTACATGGAGGTTACTGACACGCAGAGATAGAACTTGCTCAAGTTCACAGTCAGCGGCAGAGCAAGAACTTAAACCCCCGTGATGTGACTCTAACCGCAGTGATGAAGCGCTAGGGAAATGAGTATGTGGCCAGCCTAGAGAAAAAGAGACTAGGATGAGTTGCCCTGGGGCAGTGGTGACAGGTGGAGGGAAGGTGACTGTATTAGTCATCTTGGACTGCAGTAACAAAATACCATAGACAGGGAAGTCTAAACTTCCTCTTTCGGAAACAGAAATTTTTTTTCTCATACTTTTAGAGGCTGGACGTTCAAGGTCAGGGTATTGTCAACATTGGGTTCTGGTGTGGGCTTTATTTTTGTCTTGTGTGTGGCCACTTTCTTGATGTGTTTGAACACGGACTCTTCTTTATCCCTGAGTGTGGAGAGAATAAAAGAGCTTTCTTGTTTATTTTTCCAGCAACAGGGATTGAACCCAGGGGCTTTTAACCACTGAGGCACAGCCTCAGCCCTTTTCATTTTTGAGACAGGTCTCACTGAGATGATTAAGGTTGTGCTAAATTGCTGGCTTTGAGCTTCTCATCCTCTTGCTTCAGCCTCCCAAGCCATTGGGATTACAGGAATGCACACCATGGCACTGGGCTATACGGTCTCTTCTTATAATGACACCAATCTTTTTTTTTTTTTTAAGAGAATTTTTTATTTAAAAATTCTTATTTTTATGCAACCTAATGGACATTTATCTTTTTAATAAAAATGGTTTTATTTTTGAGTTAATAAATAAATCTCATATATATTATTGAACCCAAAGCTAAATTGATGCCTAAGAATTTCCTTATTTATTTATTTTAATATTTATTTAGTTTTCGGCAGACACAACATCTTTATTTGTATGTGGTGCTGAGGATCAAACCCAGGCCGCACGCATGCCAGGCGAGCACGCTACCGCTTGAGCCACATCCCCAGCCCCTATTTATTTTTTTTTAATATTTATTTCTTTTAGTTGTACACAATGCCTTATTTATTTATTTATTTTTATGTGGTGCTGAGAATCGAACCCAGGGCCTTGCACACACCAGGCGAGCCCTCTACCGCTGAGCCACAACCCAAGCCCCAATTTTTTAAATTTATATATGACAGCAGAATTATTATAATTTTTATTACATATATAGAGCACAATTTTTCATCTCTCTGGTTGTATACATAGTCTATTCACACCAATTCGTGTCTTCATACCTGTTGTTTGGATAGTAATGATCATCACATTCCACCATCATTAATTACTCCATGCCCTCTCCCTTCCCCTCCAACCCCTCTGCCCTTCTAGAGTTCATCTGTCTTATCGGATAAGGGGCCCACCATTATGACCTTATTTAACCTTCATTACTACCTTAGAGACCACATCTCCAAATGCAGTCATCTTTAGGGGTGACTTCAGCATAAGAACTTTAGAAGTCATGAACTTTAAATCCTTTACAACAATAATTCTGGAAAATATTGGGAAATAAAAATAAGCACAAGTTGGTCATTGATTTGGAGAGTGAGGGAAAGAATGAGTTTAGAGTCACTATCAGCTTCTTCACAAAGGATGCAGAAGTCAGCAGCAAGTTTGTGGGGTGAATGGCAGCTCAGTTGGGGTTACAATAAATCAGAAGCACATGGAAAGCCTCCAGGAGATAACTGGCACTCCTGATATGAAGAGAGGCAGTGGTATGTGGAGCTGGTAGTTGAAGCCACAAGTTAGGTCACATCAGCCACGGAAAATATGGAGAAGAGACCTTAATTCCAGAACCCAAAGGGAAAGAAAATTCCAAACAATAGGGAACCATCACCACAAATTCTGTAGCCTCTTATGCGTTGGATTTGCATTCTTAGGTGAGAAAAAAGAACAACTGTAAACCCATCGCCCTTTATTGCCCAGTAGGACCAGAGATGATTTTATAATCCTCTCTTCCTACAAGCGAGGGAAACCAAAGCCCTGCAAAGCCTTGTGATTCTGTCTTTCGTAGTACAGACAGGACTAGTGTTTAGGTCTCCCAAACCTTTTGACTTGAATCTAGTGCTTTTTACAGCATATCAAATAAAATCCACCATTGTAGGGTTTGAAAACTAGGTCTAAATTATTTAAAAAAAAAAAAGTTATTAAATAAAGTGGAGAAAGAAGGATCAGAATTTTTATACACATTTGGGGAAAGTAAGTAATAGTACATAAACTATCTAAAACTTGGTTTAAGAGGGGAGAATTGTACTGTTGGCCTTGAGTAGTAAAAAGAAAATTGGTCAGGAGGTGCACAACTGTAATCCCAGCTACTCTCCAGATAGGCCAAGGCAGGAGGATTGCAAATTCCAGGTCAGCCTTCGCAACTCAGTGAGACCCTGTCTCAAAATAAAAATATAAAAAGGGCTGGGGATGCAGCTCAATGTTTAAGTGCCCCTGGGTTCAATCCCCAGCACCATTTTTTAAAATATTTTTTTGATGTTGTTGTAGATGGACACAATACCTTTATTTTTTATTTATGTGGTGTTGAGGATGGAACCTAGTGCCTCACATGTGTTAATGTGTGAAACAGACAAAGGTTAGAGTTATTAACAGAAAAAAATGTGTGTTTGTGTGTGTGTATTCGTGCATGTGTTTAAGTATGTCTGTGTACAAAATATAAGCTACCACTGAGCTATGACCCTGAACAACCATTTTTAATGTGACTCCTTTTTATGTCTTTTTTTTCCCATCACATGCCAGGCTTATTCTCTTTTTTACTAACTTTTTATTATTTTCCAGTTATAAAAATAAGTTCAGCTGGACATGGTGGCACATGCTTATAATCTCAGCAACTCAGGAGGCTGACGCAGGAGGATTACAAGTTTGAGGGCAACCTCAGCAACTTAATGAGGCCCTAAGCAACTTAGACCCTGTCTCAAAAAGAACTAGGGATCAGGCTGGGGCAATAGTTCAATAACAGAGCGCTTGCCTAGCACGCGTGAGGCACTGTGTTCAACCCTTAGCACCACATAAAATAAAGGCATTTTATCCATCTACAACTACAAAAAAATTAAACAACAACAAAAGAGAACTGGGTGTGTGGCTTAGTGGTTAAGCACCCCTGTGTTCAATCCCCACTACCAAAATAATAATTTTAGCATACTACTGAAATATAGAAAAGTAAAATTTTATCTTAATTTTATAACAAAGTCATGCTTAATATTAAGTGCAATCCTTTCTCCTGTAGTATTTTACTCTTTTAATTGACACATGATAATTATAAATTTATAGGTGCATTATGAGATTTCAGTACATGTATATAATATATAATGATCAGATCAGGGTAACTGGCTTATCTGTCCCTCCAACATTTAGTATTTATATGTTAGGAAAATTCAAAATCCTACTTGGGGGTCAGGGATGTGGCCCAGCAGTAGAGTGCCAGCCTAGCATGTGTGAGGCCTTGGGCTCAGTTTCCCACAGCACATACACACACGTAACCCTACTAGCTATTTTGAAGTGTTCAATTTTGTTGTTAACCGTGGATATCCTCCTGTGATACAGAACATTAGAGGTTATTCTTCTTTCCCACCTGCACCTGTTTATCCATTAGTCATACTCTCTCCATCTCCCTCTTCCCCACATCCTTTTCAGGCTCTGGTACCAACTGTTCTGTCCTCTACTCCTTTGAGATCAGTGTTTTAGCTTTCACATACAAATGAGAACATAAGAGTATTTGTCTTTCCGTGCCTGACTTACTTCACTTAGCATAATGTCGAGTTCCATCCATGTTGTTACAAATGACATAATTTGATTCTTTTTATGAATGAATAGCATTCCCTTGTGTGTGTATACACACACACATCTTCCTTATTATTATGCAAATGTGGCATATATTTATGTACACATACCACATTTTCTCTATCCATTCATCCATCAATCAACACCTAAGTTGATTATCTTAACTGTTGTACTGCTACAATAAACATACAAGTGCAGATGTCTCTTCCACATACTAATGTCAGTGACTTTGGATCAACACTCAGTAGTGGGTTCACTGGATCGTCCGGTGTTTTTATTTCTATTTTTTTTAAAAAACCTCCATAGTTTTCTTTATATTCCTACCAACAATGTATGAGAGTTCCCCTTTCTGCACATCCTCAAGAGTATTTGTTATTTTTTGATAATAGCCATTCTAACTGAGATGAGATGATACCTCATTGTGGTTTTGATTTGCATTTTCCTGGTGATTAAAAATATTGAGAATTTTTAGATGCTTATTAGCCATCTGTATATCCATTTGAGAAATGTTTGTCCAAGTCATTCACCCATTTTTTAATTGAATTATTTGGGGTTTTGCTTTCGAGGAAATTAATCCCTTGTTGTGTTCATAGTTTGCAAATATTTTCTCCTCTTCTATAGGTTGTCTCTTCATGATGAGTCCCATGTTAGGTATTGTAGTATTGGAAAATTGATCTCAAGTCAGTATATTTATGGAGAGGAAGGGCTTATGTTCACAGGATTTTTTTTATTTTTTTACAGTACTGGGGATTAAGCCCAGGAACATTCTAACACTGAATTATATCCTCAGCCCTATTTATTATTTTTATTTTGAGATGGGGTGTTGCTAAATTGCCAAGACTGGCCTCAAATTTGAAATTCTCCTGCCTCGGCCTCCCAAGTAGCTGGGATTATAGACCTGTGTCATCACACCTAGCCTTACAGGATTTCCAAGTTCCCTTCAGTCACATAAACTCCCCTAAGTGAAAATCTCTGTCAGTAAAGTTGATCATTTGATTAATGAAGTATATATTGAGTATCCATTATAAATAGACTTCAGGTGGTATGAATAAATTCAGTAGTGTCCCTATGTGAAACATACATGTAGCCTATTGCTGTAGGGTAAGAACAGTGTGATATGAAGGTTTAGACAATGTTTTAATAACATTGCTTAGGAGTGCTAATATGTCCTATTCAGTACTTACTGAAAACTATGTGAGGTGATTGGGTTATATTTATCACTTTCAAATTTAAAAGAATGAGCACTATAGCAAATTTAGCCATTCTCTTGGCTTGTGTATGAATTGCTTTTTTGTTTTTTACTAGCTAAGAAGCAAGTGTGAATTTGACTTTAAAAAAGTTTTCTATGTTCTAACTCTATAGTTTAAAACTATATAAACTAGCATTTAAAATAATAAATATATGCACACCATACAGATATTTTTACTCTGACTTTTTTTCCCCCTAAACGTTTTTTGTTTTTGTTTTTGTTTTTTTGGTGCTGAGGACCTGTGGGCTATGTGAATGCCAAGCAAGTGCTGTCTCTGTCCACTGAGCTACACCTCCAGCCCAATTTTTGATAGATTTTGGTGTATTAGTTAAAAGATTCATAGAGATTGATTCATCAACAGACACTAGGCCATCAACAGAATTTTTATGTGGTATGTACAAATTATAAAGTACGTCATATGGAAAACAACAAGTGAGGTATATACCATCATTAAATCATAAGGCCAACTAACATGCAGTTAATGTCATAAAAGTAATTTTTGTGTATGGCTAGACTAGTACAAGTTTCTACATTAGATACAGTGCTCTCTAAATTACCAAAAGGCAAAGCATAGCTTTAGAGGATATTAGTATATTGGCAGAAACCATAATATATGTTATTCCAAACATGAAATCTTGCCAGCGAAGGTGTTTTAGGAAGTCTAAGCCATAATGCTGCATTACTCAAGACTTTTGAGTAAAATGGGACTTGAACATATTCATCTTTTATTCCCAATTCCTACCATAGGTCGTGGAAATTAGTAGTTTCTCAATGAATGTCTATTAAATGAATGCTTTTGTTAAAAGTAAAACATTAAGAAGCAGTTTTGACTGGGATTAGTTAACAGTGCTAGGATCACAAGAGGATTCACTTAGCACCTATCCATTGAGCATCATTATGTGGAGACACTGTGGGCACTAGGAATGCAGAACCTGAAAAGGCAAGCTTTCAAGAGGTGGAACAGGAGAGGAATCCATGCAAGAGGGAAGGGAAAAATTTGTAAACAAAAAATATGTAAACAATGAGAGACAGTTGGTAGTACAAGAGAAATACAAAAAGAAGTAACTCTAAGATGGTTATATGATCATAGAAATATTTCCAAACAGAATACAGTTATGCTATTATAAAAATGCAAAATGTCCTGGGAGCTCAGAAGAGAAAGGAGTAGGTAGGAATAGGTAAGAGTGTTGGCAAGATTTCACAGGAGAATAGCTTTTGAATTGAACTTTGAAGAATATCTCACTGATGTATTCGGTATCCCAAATCCATGTGTCCATGTTTATGGTCATTATTTTATTATCTATCCCAAACCTGCACATGTGAGAGTCTTGAACATGATTACTGATGTTACTGTTCACCCCTGTATCATTCATTATAGGAGTAATTTAACTCCCTCTTGATCTTTGGTCACTATAATTACATGAAGTTTTGAATAGTTAGTTTTTTTTTTGTTTTTTTTTTTTTTTTTGGTACCGGAGATTGAATTCAGGTATGTTCAACCACTGAGCCGCATCCCCAGCCCTATTTTGTATTTTATTTAGAGACAGGGTTGCACTAAGTTGCTTAGCTCCGTACTAAATCGCTGAGGCTGGCTTTGAACTCACCATCCTCCTGCCTCAGTCTCCCCAGCCACTGGGATTACAGGTATGCGCCACCACACCCAGCTAGTTAGCATTTTTTATAACTGATATATTTTATGCATTTATTAGTCTACTAGTTAAAACACACATACTGGTGCTGGGGATCTAATTCAGGGCCTTGTGCATGCACGCTAAGCATGCTCTCTATCACATTTTATTTATTTGTTAATCTATTTATTTAGAAGTGCTGGGGATTAAACCCAGGGATACTTTACAACTGAGCTATATCCCCAGCCCTTTTTAGTTTTTATTTTGAGAGAGGGTCTCACTGTGTTGCTGAGGCTGGCCTCAAATTTGCAATCCTCATGCCTTAGCCTCCTGAGTTGCTAGGATTACAGGTGTGTGCCACCATGCCTAGCCCTATCACCTATTTTAAATTTTGTTAAAATATATGCAAAAAATGTCATATTTTGAAGCAATTCATTTTTTTCTACATTGAAAAAATACAATTTTGGTTTTAAAAGACAGATCATTGAGAACTTATCATAGGGGAGCTGCCCTATTCTACAATCATGACAGTATTTTCATTTTAAAATAATACTGTTCTAAAAATATATTTCTTTTGCTCTGTTCTTGTCTCTATGGAATGCAAAGTTTTTATTACTGTGGAATTTCCAAACGGTAATTTGTTGCTGCTGCCATTTGGAGGAGCTGGCATCCCAGGGTAATGAAGAGTTGATTCTGACTGGCAAAGATGTGTTCTTTGAAATTTAGTGCCCCCCCCCAGAAGAATTTGCCATCAAATTCTAACAATTAATGAATTGTGTCTTTATTTAGCAGTAAATTAATGGAAGTTACAATTACAACCAATTATTCTGTAGAGATATTGAAGATGTTCTTACACCCCTGAAACAACAGATCTTCTGAAAACTGAAAGTGAAATGTCAACCTTGGCGCCCATAGTTAATTGACTACTCGGTTTTGTTGATAGTTAGTTCAGGTAATTCAGAGATTAAGCCAAGAGTGTGGGAGGCCTCAGGACTTCTTGAATGGAAACATTTAAATTTTGCTAAAATCCATGAAGCATAATCATAGTCTCTTTTAATCCAGATTTTTTAATTATATCTACAAATACTTGTTCTCTAGTGTGGTATTAGGAGTTAGGAAAAGCAGATGTGTATGAAAATGTATTTCACTTATTCCCCAAGATTTACAACAGAGTTACTGAGAATTCATCAATGAAAGATTTGCCCTTCTGATATCTTATTCTGATGAAATAGTAGAAAGATGTTTTAAGAAGTAGAAGATTAAAGAGTTTAAGGAATTTTCAGTTAATTAGCAGAGTTGCATTAAACATCTTCTTACCATGATAGTGAGGTCCTGAATTCTAATTTTGCCTTTTCTCGCCTAATGCTAACCAAATATTTGGTTTAATTTTCAAATTTTCATAATAAACAAATAGCCCAGTTTCTATCAATAAGGTGGAAGGTTTGCATTTAGAATTGCCTTCAAAATGTAATTGGTTCCTATGCCATTATAAAATGTTACTGAACAGTCTCTAAAGGCCAACAGGAACAAATTATCTCTGGAATATTCTGTTGTGGCTATTTCCTGAAATAGATGAAGAAAGGAAGGTTCTTTCTAAATTCATTGTTCACCTGCACCTAACCTGATGTCATGAAATTCCACTGCCTCCTGCACAGTGCACATGCATCCTTTAAGTCTGAACTCGAAATCCATTCTTTAAAATCATGATTATTCTCCCATCTGGATCCTGCAAAACTAGGCCTGAAGCTATTATATTTCCTACCAAGTAATATCTGTTATTCAGGTATATATATCAATGCAGAAATAACCTAGGTATACCCTCATAGTATATGGAGCTGGGTTTATCATACACTAATTACCAATAAGCAAATATAAGCACCATTTTCCATTAAATTATTTTTTTAAAATACATGTAACTCACTAAAATTGTTGGGAAATAAATATGAACAACTATTATTATACCATAAAAACAATATAAAGTAATACTTGCAAAATACAAACACACTGAGTTATTATTTTTCCTTACTACTCAATTAACTATCTTCCATCTCCACCTAGACAAATCCTAGTTTTCTCCAGACTTGAATATATTTAAATGTTTTTCACTAACCTTTTTTTGTGGTTTCAAAAGTACCAGGCTCTGTGCCAGTTATTAATGGTGAAATTTTATTCTTTTTTAAAATTTTTTTAGTTGTAGTTGGTAAATATCTTTATTTCTTTATTTATTTTTATGTGGTGCTGAGGATCAAACCCAGTACCTCACACATGCAAGGCAAGTGGTCTGCTACTGAGCTACAGTCCCAGCCCCTTTATTCTTATACTTCAGCTTAATTGCCTATAAAAGAACTTTGTCTTGTTTTTTATTTTTGTTTTGTTTTGTTTTTTGCTGATTCTAGAACAGTGATTTCCAACACTTTTGTCACTACTTAAGTTGTCAGGCTTCCTACTTCTTTGATTTTTGTCTGCTAAAATCAAAACAATATAGAATAAAATGATTATGCTGTATACATCAAAAATTTTCTTATAACTGCATTTTTAATCAAAACAAGATTTTCTTCTACCTTCTGACTACTATTACTCTTTTTTATATGAAAATATAATTTGTAGTAAATATATACATTTATTCATGAGTCTGACTTTTGAACAAATTTTTTTTTTTTTTTTTTTTTTGGTACAGGGGATTGAACCCAGAGGTGCTTTACCACTGAGTCACATCCCCAGCCCTTTACATTTTTCTTTTGAGAACAGGGTCTTACTAAGTTGCTGAGAGCTTCACTAAGTTGCTGAGGTCAGCCTCCAACTTGGAATCCTCCTGCCTCAGCCTCCCAAATCTCAGGGATTACAGGCAAGCACCACCATGCCCATCTGAACAAGACTATTTTTAAAGTCTATTTTAAAGACTATTTTAAAGACTATGATATTTTATCTTTGGCAGTTCTGGGAATTGAACCCAGGGCCCAGCACATGTAAGACAAGTGCTTTACCACTGAGTAATATCCCCAGCTCAACTTTGATACTATTTCCTGAAAATGAATTTATATTAAAAATATTGCAAGAATATGAAAATCAAAGCACATTAATTAATGTATTTAGAGAATTGCTTTAAGAAGAGGAAACTGCATGAAATTAGAACTTTCCCAGAAACTATGGACTATGTAACTATCATCTCTATGCAATATGGCCCTTGTCTGTTTGATGGTGTTTGAGTACAGGGGCTAGCATGGTGGCCCAGAGGGACATTTAATAAAAGATTTTAATTACCAGGAGATGAATTTCCCTTGATATGAAGAAGTAACCAAAGCAATGCTTTTATTCTATCTCTAAAACATAGGAAAGCAGAACATTTAATATACTCAATAAGAAAGCTACACACAAGCCTGAAGCAGTAGCACACACATGTAATCCCAGTGGATCCGGAGGCTGAGGCAGGAGGATCTCGGAATTCAAAGCCAAATCAGCAATAGTGAGGTGCTAATCAGCTCAGTGAGACCTGACTCTAAATAAAATACATAATAGGGCTGGGGATATGGCTCAGTGATTGAGTGCCCCTAAGTTCAATCCCCAGTACCCCCCTCAAAAAAAAAAAAAAAGCTACACAGAAATTCAGAAGTATACCTTAAAGAAGGATGGAGATTTACAGAGGCCCAATTACATGAAAGATGTAAAGCCCCACATGTCAGTGTCAGTACGTGGATATAAACTGATTAAGCTAAGCACTTATCGAAATTGCTTTCAGAAAGCTGTGACCAGAAAATAAGATGCAGAAGTTCAAAATGAAAAAAGTTACCCTAGACTAAGTAAAAGGCCCCAATCAGGCATTAAAGCAGTTTGGCAATACTTGCAAGCCTTCACTAACATCTGGAAATTCACAAGTGAATTTTTTTAAAGAATGAAATGTGAATCATTACTTGCTTTATTATTAGTGTGCTTGTTTAAGCAGAAGGGTGGCTGCTTAGGCAGTGCCTCAGACTTCTTTTTCCCTCCTACTCTCTCTGCTTGTGAGTCATCAAAACCAGGGTGCCCTCCTTCACATACAAAGAACACGCTGTTGACCCATCAGCCAGGAATGCACTGGTTTGTATCATCTGCTCTGCTTTCCGCCCGTTTTGCTACAGTCGGCCTGGCACTTACAGACTTCTTGGCAGGTTAGGGAACCTTAGATGGCTGTGGAGGGAAGCAGGGATAGCTCAACCTACAGAAAGTGGCCTCTGGCCTCATTAATACAGGGACTGACTCAATTTATAAAGCGTATCGACTTGGTTTTGGTCCTGAAACATTCTTGTTGATGTTTTTTACCTTCCTCTCCCCTCCACAGCCTTCCCCTGTGAGTAGCCTGTGTTTGCTGTTCTTATCCACCAAAGCGCACTGTGAAAGACAGCCCAGGAAAAGCATGGCGGCAATGGAGAGCAGGGGCTTTGGGGATCGGACTCAGTAGCTCAAGACTTGGCTCTGCCACTAAATAAATGTCTCATCCCAGGCAAGTGAGTCACAGAGCCACATTGTTTTCTCAGCGTCCTGATCTGTAAAATGGGAACAATACCCACCTGAAGAGGATACACAAGGTGCATATTTAAGGTGCTTAGTATACTGCCTGCTGTATAGAAATGCATACTGAATAGCTAAAAATGAAAAAGAAGGCAGACTGCTTTACAGTAAAATTGATGCATTTAACTTACAAGATCATGTCTTACCTTTCCCAGAAAAATTCATTTTTTAATTTTTTCATTTCTTTTTAGATATACATGAGTATATATAGAGAGTATACTTTTAAATTTCTTTTAGGTATACATGAGTATATAGAGAGAGTATATTTTGATATATTATACATAAATCGAATATAACTTCCATTCTTGTGGTTGAACGCGATGTGGAGTTACACTGGTCTGTGTCATATATGAACATAAGAAAGTTACGTCCAATTCGTTCTACTGCCTTTTCATTTTTTTAACAGGTTATAAAACATAATGTCTAAGTACAGACTTAGGAACACTACACAGTTTCTGAAAAGAGGTCATGTTTTAAATGAACCTATGCAGTACCCTGTAATCATAGACCCCATTGGGACATGCCTGTTTGCTGAATTCAAACCTACAGACTTTTAACCACCTCTTTTTGCTACTTCAGACTCGTCCATGTCCTAGGATGAACCACTTTTCCTTTCTCCTCCTGTGTACTAGGTTACTAATGTTGTGCCATAACAAATTGTCCACAAGCTTGGGGGCTTACAACAATTAATTCTTCACAGCCCTAAAAGCCAAAAGTCCAAAATCAAAGTGTCGGCAGAGCAGGTTTCCCAGCGACTGTGAGGGAGGAGCCGTCTCGGCATCTCTCCTTGCTTCTAGTTGTTGCTGGCAGTCCTTGGCATTTCTTGGCTTGTAGCTGCATTATTCCAGTCTCTACCTCCCGCCCCTCTGGGTCTGTCTCAAATCTCCCTTTGCCTTTCTCTTATAAGGACAACTGTTACTGGATTTAGGACCCATTCTAAATCCAGGGTGATCTCATCTCAAGATCCTTAACTACATCTTCAAAAAACAATTTTTCTAATACGGTCATATTCACAGGTTCTTGGGTTAGGACATGGACTTCTCTTTTAGGGGACCACCATTTAATCTACCATATTCTGTGTAAGAGAAGACCAGGATCTGGGGGGAGTGGGTGTGAGAGCTGGAAAAGGAAACTGTACTCCCTGAAGAATCCACCCAATGGGCACAGTAGACCCTCACTGCCAACATGGTATCATGGCACCACTGATGGTTAATTTTCTGGGTACACTGAGGCCTCTGTTCAGTGGGTCAGTCTTGATCTTCACCTGCAGGAGCACCGCCATTGGGATTTGTTCAGTTGTCTTTTTCAATTTTATCAAATCTATCAATACTATTTAGTTCTTGGAACCTACTAACTATAGTATTGGGGGGCAAAGAACAAGCAAGGGACCTAGAAGTACCTTCATGTGGTTTGGGCCTGGGTGCCATGAGAGGGGATATGCTAACAAGAACTAAGTGTAGAAGACTCAACAGGCATCAGTACCTTAGACCCTCAGTCACCTCACCACCACCACCACCCCTTTCCAGCAGGCATTAGCCCTGCGTCAGGAGTGTGTAACTAGAAATTTGATTAACAAATAGAATGAGGGGAGGGGATTGTATTCTTGACATTTTTGGGTTTACCCCAATGGAGCACTGGGAAATGAACAGACAAGCTGAATAAGGAAAGATAAATCAACTAATTATAGAACTGGGCACAGTGGCAGGCACCTGCAATCTCAAGAGACTGAAGCAGTAGGATTGCAGGTTTGAGGCCAGCCTAGGCAAGATGGTGAAACCCTGTGTTTTTGGAGGGTGGGGGGATCACCTAATTTTATTCACCACAATAGCATTACTAGTGACCGAGAAAAGGACTATATTTGTGTTGGTTTTTCATTACTGTAACAAATACCTGAGATAAATCAACTTAAAAAGAGGAAAGAGTTATTATTTTAGCTCACAGTTGCGGAGGTTTTAGGCCATGATCAGTCGACCCCATTGCTTTGGGCCTGTTGAGGCACAGTCCATCGTGGCTGGAACACATGAGGGAGCAAAGCTACTCACCTCATGCAGCCAGGAAACAAGGAAGAGGAAGGGCTGTAGTCCCACAATCCCTTTCAAGGGTACGCCCCCAATGACCTAAACTGTGGCACCGTGCCCCACCTCTTAAAGGTTCCACCACTTCCCAGTAATGCCGCCTTGGGGAACAAGCCATGGATGGATCTTTGGAGAACATTCCAGATCCAAAATATAGCAGTACTAATACCAGGGCACTTTGCCTGAGATATGGGATTTCATCCAAAAAGTGGTTTGGAATGGTAAGTGGTTCAAGAAAACCCAGCATAGCAGAAAGGTGTGACTTTCTATGATAAAATTTCTTATTAAATTACATAGCAAGCTTCCCTTGACAGTTATCGTATTGCACTTTTTTTTTTTTTTTTTTTTTTTTTTTTTTGGTACTGGGGATTGAACCCTAGGACACTTAGCCACATCCCCAGCCCTTTTTAGGCAGGGTCTCTCTAGGCTGCTTATAGCCTCTGTAAGTTGTTGAGGCTGACTTCGAGCCTGTGATCCTCCTACCTCAGACTCCTGAGCCATTGGAATTACAGGCATGCGCCATCACACTCAGCTCAGTATTGCATAAATTTTTGAAATCAAAACTTACTTATCCACCAACTCTCTCGGCCAAGATATCCTCAAAGATAATTACTGCATTACTCCTTTTTATATCTGTGGTTCCTGTCATAGTGCCTATTTGGAAAATATTTAATAAGCCAATTATTTAGTGTATTTCATCATTGCTCACCTTTTAAGGTGCTATAATTGATTTCCATAAAGATCAAAATATTGAGGGAGCAAATGTCATTATCTAAAGGCTGAAAATTAGGTGGGTACAGTCTCTTCATTCTTCAGAATAACTTCTGGTTGTCTTGTTAGGGGAGATGAGAAGTAAGTGCGTGGTTTCAAGGAGAACAATGTGTGGGTATGAACCAGGCCAGGGTATTACTGCTTCAGACCTGGGGTTGGCAAACTCTGGCCTGTGAGCCAAACCCAGCCCACCACCTGTTATTGTGTGGCCTGCTAACTAAAAACGGTTGTTACTTTTTTTGTTGTTGGTGGTGCATTTTAATTATACAGAATAACGGGTTTCACAATTTTGAATCATTGAAAAAAAATCAAAAGAATAATATTTCATAGCACATGAAAAGCATATGAAATTTTCATTTCAGGGCCCACAAATAAAAAGTTTTATTGGAATACAGCACCTTCGTGTACATATTTCCTGTGGCTGCTTTTGTCCTACAATGGCACAGTAAGGTAGTCGTGAAAGAAGTCCTATGTGGCTCAGAAAGCCTAAAACATTTGTTCTCTGGGCCTTTCCAGAAAAAGACTGCTGACCCCAACGGCGGAGCAGCTGCTGATAAAAAATGCTGGTGTTTGAACCTCAGTGTATTGAGCACCTGAGTTCATCCTCTCAAGCTCTACTTTGACCAAAGTAGGGACACATTGTAGCACATCGCTGCCAGGCATCCCTCCTATGGATGGTGGGCAGAGTGCAGGCCCTTTTAAACTGGGCAGAAGCTCTGCAGTGCTCAGAAAGTGGTCCATGACCAAACGGGCCTGGCCAGCAGCCAAGGAGTAATCTAAACAGGACACTGCCACCAGTGCCATCTCGGGGTCACTAGTACCCACATTTCTCCTAAATTGTCTTCGCATCTGTGCAACAGCCTCAAAGATCAGGGCCCTGGAAAGAAGTCTGGTTGGCAGACCTAGGCTGTTTGCCCACACCTGGTCAGGTAAGAGCAGATGAGGTGGATACTCTTACTTGCTGGTTTTCCATGTGTCCCTCCTACTGTGATGCACAAGGAGGTTTCTCTCAGTGAGAAAGGATGGTAGGCAGCTAGAGAATGGAAATCAGATGTCTTCATCTCTGCTGCTCCATGTGTGGGCCACGGACCAGCAGCGTAGGCCTCATCTGGGAGCACATTAGAAATGCGGATTCTCAAGCATCTCCCCAGACCCAGGGAATCTATCTGCATTTTAACAGTTCTCCAGGTGATTTGTGTCTACCTTCAAAATTGAAATGAGATCCTAATAAAGTCCTAATTTGGCAGGATTTCGGGAGATATATGAAGTGAAGGGAAGTCTTTGGGCAGTGGGAGGTTATCCTAAGCATGACAGATCTGCTGGGGAACCTATTTGCATAGGTTGTGCCTGCTTCTCACAGCTTCTTCCTTTCTAGAGCCCTCCGACTTTAAGCCTCCCAAATTATAACATTTCTGGAAGCTGGGTGCAAAAGCGCGTGCCTGTAATCCCGGCGGCTCAGGAGGCTGAGGCAGGAGGATCGCGGGTTCCAAGCCAGCCTCAACAACTTAGCAAGGCCCTCAGCAATTTAGTGAGACCCTGTCTCTAAATAAAATACAAAAAAGGGCCAGGGTTGTGGCTCAGTGATTAAGTGCCCCTGGGTTCAATCCCTGGTGCCCCCCGAAAAACAAAACTATGGCAGTGTACCAGAAGGCCTGAGAGTAAAAGTGGATGGGGGTTATGGTGGCCAAACAGATGTATGGCTTTTGTAATACCTGCTTATTCTCAAGGCCAGAACTTATTTTAAAAGGCCCAAAGTGAATTTTTGACCTAATATAAATTCAGAATATGAATCGAGTCACACTTGGATTCAAAGCCCAGCTCTGACACTTATTTGGTGAATTTTATATAACTTACATTATCTCTGGAGACAGATTTTTTTCTCATCTCTAAAATGGGATTAATAACATGAATGAGAGAGAGACCATTATTGGTTTAATTTGCTACTTTGGGAAGCCATGGTGCATTCTGAGTTAGTTAACCAAAGTGTTCCAGCTTGTTAACTCATTTTGCAATGGGATTGTTAACAGCCATTCATGCTGAATGATCTATGTTTAGTTTTAGAATCACAGATTGTTGGGCATTCAACTTCTGTTTCTGCCTCCTTCTGGTTTCTGTTACTGTGAGGCGTTGTAGAGTTCAGTGTTCATATCACCAGGTCAGTTTGCAACAAGGAATATCAAAGGATAAAAGCACAGTTTTGAAAAGCTGTTACGTTTACTAAGTACATTCTTTAAGTCTGACTTCTGGCATATTGCCACTAGTGACCACAATAGAAAAGTCCCAGCAACACCTTTCATGGGAAAGAAATAATTACATCACAAACTTACTAACATTTACTTCCAACAATTTTTTTTGGGGGGGGGCAGGTATTGGTGTTGGAACCCAGGGGCACTAAACCACATTTTATTTAGAGACAGCGTCTCACTAAGTTACTTCAGGCCTACTTAATTGCTGAGGCTGGCTTTGAACTCAGTCCTCCTGCCTCAGCCTCCTGAGCCACTGGGATAATAGGCATGTACCACCGTGGCCAGCTTCCAACATTCTTTAGCATTAAAGATAAACAGATCTCTCCAAGCACAGGACTGTGTTGATATCACAAACGTGCAGTCCTATCATCTGTCCACTTCTCCTTTGAGAATATATATCACCTTCATAAAATTGAACTGGATTTTTTTTCCATGGCTAAAATGTTTGGCCACAATGCCCCTGATGTTACTAAAACAAATTATTCATTGGAACACAAAATAGGTTTCCAGTTACTCTGTTAATTTTTGTTGCCTTGTAAATTAAAGAGCATAGTTATAAAGCAGGAAGCCAGCTAATAAAGCTTAAACAAGTTGGTAATAAATGAACTAGATCATACAATCTTTAAAACATATCTCAGCCATGAGGCTTCTTCATCCTCAGTAGATCATATAATGATTCATCCATGTCACACCATGTCAATGACACCTCTTACATGAAGGTCCTAAGTCACTTTGGCTAGAATACAAATGTAGAGTGCAGAAAAATAATTCTATTAGTCTTTGAAGTACATAGCTATAATGTACCAAATGAAAGGAAATGTTTGCTTATTAATAGCTTTTTTTTTCCTGTTGAGATGGTGATTTACTATGTTGCCCAGGGTGGTCACAAACTCTTGGACCCAAGTGATCCTCCCACTTTAGCCTCCTGAGTACTGGGTCTACAGGCACACACCACTACACCGGCTCAAGCGATATTATTAATTATTGGCCAGGAAATTAGGGGGATACTCTATCAAAAATTGAATTTGAATTTGTGGGGCATTCAGTGACTTTCGCTCTCTTGATGACCCCCTTTCTCTTCCATCTTCAGGAGCTGTGGACAGCATCCCACCACAGTATCTACCAAATAATTCTTCCGCAGCCACACATTCCATTCTAGCTACCCTTCTTAAATGTCAAAGAGTAACCTGTGCGGTTGCCTCTCCTCAACCCAGTGTCGCCTGTCTCTTTTCCCACCACTTCACTGACTTGCTCTCCCCGGGCTCTTTCCTTCTCTCTCACGGCTGAGTTGACTGCTTGTCAGTGTGTGATTCATTCATCCTTCCTTTTGGGAGCATGACCTACTCTTCACTTCACTGTATCCACCATCCTACCTCTCTGGTGACAACTACTCAGCCTTTTTGCTCATCTTGGGTTCCCACCACGACCCCAGTAGATATTTGTGTTCCCCAGGAACATCTCGTCCTTTCCTCTTCTCACTTGACATGCACAAGCCAAGCGATCTCAGCCTACTTGCATGCTTTTATTGTATTTTGTTTATTCATCTGTTCATTTGTTGGTGCTTGGGAAGGAACCCAAGGGCACTGTACCACTGAACTACATCCCTAGTCCTTTTTATTTTATTTATTTATTTTTAAATTTTGAGACAGGGCCTGGTGAGGTTCCTGAGACTGGCCTTCATCTTGTAATCCCCACGTTGCTGGGATTACACATGCGCACCACCGCACCCACCTTTCTTCCTTGATTTTAATACACTGGTTAGAACTGCTGCTTCTGAGCTCTACACCAGGAAGTCACTATCCACCTTTCCCTCCTTTGTGAGATACTTTCATCTACTGGCTTCCCTGATCCCAGACCATCTTGATTTTTCTCCTATAGTCTTTGACAAATACTTCTTTGTCTTCTGAAATCTGCCACTCTCCTGCTTGAGCAGTTCAGTTACTTGAATTCAGTGTGAATTATAAACCCAGCTATTACCTGGCCCCTCCCTGAGCCCCTGATGCTTCCTACCTTTTACCAGCTCTGCGCCTTCTTAACAGAACTTTCATTTCTTTGAACACCCTGTTCTCTGATCTCTTGCTCCTGGAAAAAAAATACAACCTGAAGTCAATTCCAGCTTATGAACTCCAACCTCTGCTGGTCCATCCATGTACTTGTTCCAAACGTCCATTGCTTTTCAGACTTCAATATTGACACCTCTACCCTCTGCCAATTGACTGCCACCTCCTTCACAGGAAAAAAAAATAACACACACACACACACACACTCACACAATACATATACATATAGGTAGCATATTTATATATAAATGGCCATTATTCTCACATTTCCTGAGCCTCCTCCTCAACAGTTAGAAACTTACCTCCATAGGTGCCTCTCGTTATTCTTCCTTATTCTCTGTCTCCAAGAGAAGAAATGTGCTACTGCCTCTTTAAATCTGATCTGATCTTTTCCCAGCTCTTCATGAATGTAGGCTTCTTTGTTTCTTTATTTGTTTTGTTTTGTTTGTGGTTCTGTGGGTTGAACTCAGGGCTGTACCACTTAGTTATATCCCTCAGTGCCTCCCCACATACCCACTTTTTTTTAGTATTGGGATTGAACCCATGGTGCTTTTCCACTGAGCCACATCCCCAGTCCTTGTTATTTACTTACCTATTGATTTATTTTAGGCAGTCTGGCTAAATTCCCCCAGGCTGGCCTCAAACTTCAGATCCTCCTGCCTGGGCCTCCTGCATAGCTGAGGACTGTGTTGTAACTTCTTCATTGATAATGGGCTTTTATCTCAAGTGTTTTCACCCAATGCTATGCCCTGGCGTTCCCTGGGAGGAAAACAGCACTTTGACCCCACATTCCCCTTTAGCCCTTGACCTGACCCGCCTCCTTCTAGTCAGATGCAAGCTTTTTGAAAGGGTTGGCCTCTGTTGCCTGTTTGATTACTCCACCCACTGCAGGCAGCTGTTCCTGAAGAAAGAGGTTTGGCTAATCCTTCACATTGGCCATAACTAGAAGTACGTACGGTTTTATCTTTTTCTTACTCTGTGCCTTTGTGGTACTGGACCCTGCTGACCACCCTGCCAAGGAACACTTTTTCCTTTGATTCACATGACCTCACTTTTTCCTGTACTTCTATCTTTCTAGCTTTTTATTTTGCAGCCTCTTTGGGGCTCCTCTTTTCTCATTTACTTCTTCCAAAAATATCTATTGAGCTAGCCCTAGAGCTGCAGCGATGCACACAGGATACAAGCCCTGTCCTCATAGAGTTCACAGGATGGAAAGAAAGATAGTTATGTAAGCAGGGCACAGTGGTGCACCCCTGTAATCTCAGTGACTGCGGGCGGGGGGGGGGGGCAAAGTGGGAGGATCACAAGTTCCAGTCCAGCCTCAGCCACTTAGGCCTAAACAATTTAGTGACACCCTGTCTCAACATAAAAAAAAAAAATTAAAAGGCTGGAGATGTGACTCAGTGGTAAAGTGCCTCTGGGTTCATTACCCAGTAACAACAACATCAACAAAATTATACAAATAATTATAAATAATTTTTTTTATTTGTTACTGGGGTTAGAACTCAGGGGCACTCAACCACTGAGCCACATTCCCCAGCCCTCTTTTGTATTTTATTTAGAGACAGGGTCTCACCAACTTGCTTAGTGCCTCACTGTTGCTGAGGCTGGCTTTGAACTCACAATCCTCCTGCCTCAGACTCCAGAGCTGCTGGGATTACAGGCATGTGCCACCACGCCCAGCGATTATAAATAATTTTAAATTCTGGTGAGTGCTGTGAGAGCAGGTGCTAGGGATTGATTTAGTTTAATAATGAGGAACACCTGATATCTGAAGTGCATCAAGGCGTCATCCATCACGCTGTGCCTCTTTTCTGACTTTTTTTGAATATGAGATTTTGGTGAATGAATGCAGATTCATCTTAGTCATACTCTTAATTATTTAATAATTGTCACTCACATACCCTTTCACAATCTGCTGTTTCCAAGTGGAGATATTTTTAGCTTGTATTTGCAGCCTCCTCCGTCTCCTATTAGGAGTTACGTAGAGATCTAGGCTTAATACACATTTGTAAATCTTAGCTTGTTGATGCCCTAGTTGGGCAGCAATGACTAGAATCTCACAGAACTCCAGGTGCCCATCTATTTGAAGCTGAATTCCATCCGCTTTTCTTAAAAACTGAAATTTCCCCACATAGCTATCTAAATTTAGATCTCATGTGTTAGAGCAGCCTACTACAAGCACATCTGTGAACGTTCCATTTCTGAATGCCAGATTGTCAAAGAGGTGTGGACGCAGTGCACGGCTGGAGTCCCACCTCCATGATTTCATAGTTTTGATGTGTTATTTAAATTCCAGTCTCAAGGAAACAAAACTAGTAAACTGACGTTGAGACTTGGGCAGTCTGACCGGGATTGGGAGTTAAACTGGTACAATAGTCCATTGTCCTGTACATGACCATGGGTGATTGGGGAGGAAGCAGTTTCCCTACGGTGTGCTTCCCTAGCTGTTCTAGACGCACAGGAAACAGCTCGCCTTGGAGTGAGGCGAATGCCTAGTCCTTGATGATAAGGAATGACCTAAGGCTGGGGTTCTCGACAGGGATTGATCTTGCCCTGTCCCCCAGCCCCAAGTACATGTGACAATGTTTGAAACATTTTCTGTTCTCACAACTGGGTTGGTGCTACTAGCATCTAATGGGTAGTGGCCAGCGGGGTTGCTAAACAATGCCTGCGACAGCCTCCCCAGCCCCCAAGAATCACCCCATCTGAAATGCCAGTAATGCTGAGGTTGAGAAATCCTGATCTAATGGGTAATGAAAATGTGATAATTCACTGACTTTGCACCTAAAGATAGATGGAAGGAACAGATTCATGTGTCTCTGGAGAAGTCCTCAAAAGGTCCTTGTGATTTTATGCTGGACGTGGTGATGCACTCCTGTAATCCCAGCTGCTTGGGAGGCTGAGACAGGAAAATCACAAATCCAAGGCCAGCCAGGGAAATGTAGTAAGAACCTGTCTCAAAGTAAAATAGAAAGGGCTGGGAATGTAGCTTAGAGTTCTTGTCTAGAATGTCCAGGGCCCTGGGTTCAATCCCTAGTACTGCAAGAAAAAAAAAAAAAAGAAGAAGAAGACTTTTATTTTTAAGAATAAATATAGATTCAAAGTTTTTCTGGGAAAATGTATATGTAGACTATTCCTTCAATGCATTATAAACATTTACTATGAGCAGGGATAGCCTTCAACAATTTTGGACCTTGACCTGTAGGAGGTAATAATCTAGTCTGGGTTGATGGTCCTCAGATTTTAGCATACATCAGAATTGTTTGAGGCTCATGAAAAACCCATTGCTGGGCCACACCCCCAGAGTTCTGGTTTAGGAGGTCTGGGGTGAGGCCCAAGGATTTGCAGGTCTAACAAGGTCCCAGGTGGCTGGCTCTCGAAGCTGGCCCAGGATCACTCTTGAAAATCATTATTCCTTGAAGCGTAAAGAAAACTCCGATATTTTTTTTTTTAAACTGGGGATTGAACTACTCAACCACTGAGCCACATCCCCACTCTTATTTTGTATTTTATTTAGAGACAGGGTCTCACTGAGTTGCTTAGGGCCTCACTTTTGCTGAGGCTGGCTCCTAAACTCAAGATCTCCTGCCTCAGCCCCCAAACCGCTGGGATTACAGGTATGCGCCACCGCACCCTGGCCCTTAGTTTTTTTAAAAACATTTTTCTGCAGATATCATGGTGAAAAAATAGTTTTAAATTCCACAATCTTAACTAACAATGAGATAACAAGATATAGACACTACTTCTTAAAATTTAGTACTGTTTACCTTTGCCAAGTGAACATATACTGGATCATATGAAATTACAGAGAACAGTTTCTAGAATATTGTTTCATTTTTATCATCTTTACCTTTTCATCATCTTTACCTTTCCATTGAAAGTCGTAATCCGGTAATCAGGGTTGCAGATCTCAGGTTAACAAGGGTTAAGTTTCCAGACTACCACAAATCAAAGTGACAAAAAAAGATTTCTGTCCCATCTTTGCCTGGGAAGGTTCCAAGGGAAACCCAGGAAACAGCACTTGAGTCCCTGTTTTCTCCATTCTTCTTCTTCTTCTTCTTCTTCTTCTTCTTTTTTTTTTTTTTTAAATAACTTGCCTAGGCTCAGTTTTTGGAAGTTGTATGATGCTAATTTAGGTATGTGTGTCATTGCAGTTTTCACAGGGATCCTTCCCAGGCATACACAGAATATGCCAGACACATTAAAAGGAAGGAGACCAGCGCAGGAGCCCCGAGGGCACTGGCAGGACTCAAAATCCACCTCCACACCCACCAGACTCCGAGCCTGCGATTCAAGTCCCTCTCTGTTCCTGTCCCTCTCTCCCTGACGTTCCTTGCCCTTTCCAGACTATATATAATTCCTAAAGTTAGAACTGTCTTCAGGAGGTGAAAAAATAAAAAGGAGCAAAATTCAACTCCTTGGGCTGGGGATGTGGCTCAAGCGGTAGCGCGCTCGCCTGGCATGCATGCAACCCGGTTGGATCCTCAGCACCACATACCAACAAAGATGTTGTGTCCGCCCAGAACTAAAAAATAAATATTAAAAAAAAATTCTCTCTCTCTCTCTCTCTCTCTCTCTCTCTCTCTCTCTCTCTCTCTCTCTCTCTCTTTAAAAAAAAAAAAAGTATATCAGATAACAATTAGCTTTACTGTGGTGAGTAAAATTGGGAGCAGAGAGAAGTTCTAGAAGTGTTTATGCTAACAGTGGTAGAATGGGTAGTTAGGGGAAGTAAAATGGGTAGTTAGGGGAAGTAGAATGGGTAGTTAGGAGAGTGGGTTACAAATGTCCTCCAGAGTCTCTTTTTTTTTTGGTACCAGGGATTGAACTCAGGGGCACTAGACCACTGAACCACATCCCCAGCCCTATTTTGTGTTTTATTTAGAGACAGGGTCTCACAGAGCTGCTTAGAGCCTCAATTTTGCTGAGGCTGGCTTTGAACTCATGATCCTCCTGCCTCAGACTCCAGAGCTGCTGGGATTACAGGCGTGTGCCACAGTGCCTGGCTCCAAAGACCTTTTTTTAACTTCGAGTTGAATCCTTATGTTTAGGATTCTTTGGTCAACACTAATTGATGGACATCACAATGTGCTAGGTCCAGGGCACACAAAGATATATAAAGCAAGATCTCTAGCCTCAGGGATTCAGACTGGTTTTAATGAATGCTCTCTTACTCCCTAATTGAGGAGACCAATATATACATGTAAATAATCATAATAATTATGTTAACACAAAGTAACAGTGTAGTGATGGTTTTAACAGGTGTTGAGGATCACTCTGATTACATTTAGAATTAAATTCTTACCGATTACATTATTTATACCGATGTGCAGCACCGGAGGAATTATTTATTTATATTTCTTTTAATTGATGCATGATAAGTACCCAAGGAATTTTTTAATAGAATTGACAGACAACTTGTTTCCACAAGAACACTGCTTATAGAAAAATAAAGATAAAAAGATGGGAAAAAAATATATGGCATTCAGTGCATATTTTGTTAATCTACAAAAATATAATTATTACTCTTTTAAAATATTTACATGAGATCATAAAAGCTATGTTTGAAATACATTAATATAACAAATAACTTCTTTTAAATTTGTATGGAAGTAAATTAATTGCAGTGTCTTAAGGATTCAGACTGGTTTTAATGAATGCGCTCCTTGAAGGTGTGCTGGCGTCTCCTGCTTATTGACAGCTATGGCAGAAGCTTCCAAAGCTGCTTTTTCTAAGATCTTTGCAGATTTCTGATGCTTCTCCCATTGAGAAAGTAAGATTTTTTTTCCTTTGAATAATTCTCATTTCCCACAAAGTATATAAACAACTTGGTGTATCTCATAAAATCCATACAGATTAATATTTCAAACATAGTAATCCTTATATACATTATTTTTTACTTTGGATATTATGGTAATGAAATGAAGCTTTTGAATAAAAACTACTTTTGAGATCCCAAAGCTTTGAAAAATCTTAGGTATAAGCAAAACAACATTTTCCTGTGAGATATTGATACGTAAGCTAGTTTTCTTAAGTTCCTGACCCAAGGGTTGAAAATTTCTTGCTGAAAGTTAGGTTTAAGATATTAGAGAAAAAGCCGTGTATGGTGGTGCACGCCTGTAATCCCAGCGGCTTGGGAGGCTGAGGCAGGAGGATCGAGAGTTCAAAGCCAGCCTCAGAAATTAGCGAGGGACTTAGCCACTCAGCAAGACCCTATGGGTTCAAGAAAAGATATTAGAGAAATGTGGTTTGTGGTTTGTCTTTTCCTAAATTTAGGATGAGTGTTTTAAAAAGTAATTCTAGGGGCTGGGAATATACCTCAGTTGGTAAAGTGCCTGTCTCGAATGCACAAGGCCCTGGGTTCAATCCCTAGAACACACACACACACACACACACACACACACACACACACACAAAGTAATTCTAGGCATTGTTTATTCCATATATTAGTGTATTCCCAGTCATTGATTTGAACTTCAGTTACTAGTAAAAGTAACTAATTAAAATTAACCAAAACCAAAAAGGGATATAAATGGAAGAATACAGCTGGGCCTCAAGAAAGACATGGACCTTGGAACTGAATCCCAAGTTCTTTCTCCCTGTGCTCTCCCATCTCTGCTTCTTCAGGAAGTCTGTGAGACACATAAATGAAGCCCTGTGATACTTAAATGTGCCTCGTTTTTGTTCCTTTCTGTAAACCAGGTTTTGGGGCTTCTCCATCCACATGGAAAAACATGGTGACTCCACAGGTCCCAGGATGAACATTTTATCCCTAAAACTATGTGCTATATTAGCTGCCTATTCTTGATCTCCAGTTCAGCCCTGTCCCCCCCAAAAATGAATCTCCTCCGTGTCCAGGGAGTTATGGCTAGAGGGGAGGATCATGAAATCTCCTGGTTAATATGAGCACATGAAAATGAGGGAAGAGGTAGTAAATTTTAAGAAAACTGGGAAGTAGCTGAGTGCCGTGGTGCACACCGGCAATCCCAGCAACTCGGGAGGCTGAGGCAGGAGGATTCTGAGTTCAAGACAAGCCTCAGCAAATTAGCTAGGCCCTAAGCAACTTAGTGAGAACCCGTCTCAAAAAAAAAAAAAAAAAAAAGGTGGGGGGTGGTTTGGGAACGTGGCTTAATGGTTAAGCACCTCTGGGTTCAATCCCCAGTACCAAAACAAAACAAAAAAAGAAAACGGAAGGAAGAAGATGGTTTCTAAGCTAGAAAGATACATAACATGATTTATTATAGTCAGTCATGACTCTTGAGCTTATGTATATTCTGTGTGTGTGTGTGAGAGAGAGAGTGCGCGCACACATGCGTGCTCACAGAGCCAGGGATTACTCATTATCGCAATTCTATAAAGGAAGTATTATCAGAAGTCAAACTGTTAAATGACCTGCCCAGGTCATGGCTGGTAAACATCCATACTTAGATTCAAATTCAGGTGGGTCTGGCTCCCAGGCCCATTGTCTGTTTACCTTACCTCACTGTTGTCTTCTGGGCTCTCCTGAAAATAGAGCCTGTGACAAGGACTTGGCTGCAGTTTGTTGATCTGGGAATACGTCCCCAGAGAACAAATGAGAGAGACAGAAGAGTGGCACCAGGAAAGAACAATAGAGTCCAAGGATCCTTTTCAAGTTGGCAACCTTTGTGAATATCTGCTCCTAGATCCCTTGGGAGCTTCTGAGGAGCTTCATAAAATGCATCTGAGAATCATCCACCCTGGGATCAAAAGTGGGGAGCATTTTTCTTATGCGCTCCTGTTCTTCACAGTCAATGGTGAGCTTTCACAACCACCCAAACCCCACCCTCTTTTTCCAGATTGTTCATAGCCAAGCGCAGGTGGTTCCCACATAGCCCTGGGGCTGGAAGCAAGAGTTGCACAGCACAGGCCAAAGCAGGGTGCTTCCAGGCTGCATCTGCACAAGACCAGGAGCCCCACGGCAGTGTTTAAAATAGGAGATGAAATTGAGAACATGTGAAGTATTGCTCAGAATGTTCCGAGACCACATTGGCCAGTTAGAGGAAGAGAATCTCGAATGTCACCATTCATTCATTCGTTTATCCATTCAGTCACCAACCAGTGCCAGGTGGTGTATGAAGTGCCTGAGGAATTGAAATGAGTCCAGTGAAGTTTCAGATACTACAGAAAAGGAAATAGATGTATGATCGTCTGTATTAAGTGCTTCAACCGAGTGTGCAAAAGGGAGTAAAAGTGTAGAGGAGACATACCTGGTGTGGTGGGTGCGCGCAAGCCTCACACACAGGGGCACAGGTATGTTGAAAGGTCACGTCATTTTCCTGGAGCTTAATCTTGAAGGGCAAACAAGAGTTAGCTGACTGAGGAAAAATGTGAATCTTGACTGCATATTCAAATTAAATTTTAATATTTTGATATTAAATTTCCTGAGTGTAATCATCATATTGTGGTTAGGTAAGACGAAAGTCCTATTTTTAGGAGACATAGGCTGAAGACTCTAAGAGGAAAGTGTCATAACGTCTCCATGGTACTCTCAAATGATTCTTGGGGGCGGGGTGGGGGGGACAGCAAATGAGCACATGTGACAACATGTTAACAATTAGTGAATATGAATGAACCTGTGTTTATTATACAGTTCTCCCTCAGTAGCCAAAGGGGTTGTTCCAGGACCCCTGTGGATACCAAAATCCAAGGACGCTCACATCCCTTCCATAAAGTGGTATAGTATTTGCATAAAACCCACATACATCTTCCTGTATGTTTTTTTTGTTTGTTTGTTTGTTTGATTGGTTTGTGGTGCTGAGGACTGAACCTAGGGCCTCATGCACTCTACCACTGAGCTATGTCCTCAGCCCATCCCCTATACTTTAAATTGTCTCTAGATAATATGGATTTCTAATGCAGTGTAAATGCTATGTGGATAGTTGTTATACTGTATTGTTTAGGGGATAATGACAAGAAGTTTATACATGTTCAGCACAGATGTAATTTTTTCCCCATTTTCAATCCAAGGTTGGTCGAATCCACAAATGTGGAAGCCGCTGACTATACTAACTTAAAAGCTTCTTAAACTTCTCCATCATCATCATAATAATTTTTAAAAAATGGGTGCTGTGGAACACACCTATAATCCCAGTGGCTCTGGAGGCTGAAGCAGAAGGATTGCAAGTTTTGAAGCCAACCTCAGCAATTTAACAAGGCCCTCAGCAACTTAACTGAGATCTTGTCTCAAAATTTAAAAAAAAAAAATAAGTTGACAATGTAGTTCAGTCCTCAATGGTAAAGCGCCTCTGAATTCAGTCCCCAGTATCAAAAACAAATAAATAAATAAATTGCAGATGCCATGGAGCATGCCTACGATCTCAGCAATTCAGGAGGCTGAGGCAAGAGGATCCAAGTTTGAGGCTGATCTCATAACTGTCAGTAACTTAGACCTTCTAGCTCAGTGGTAAAAGGTCCTCAGTACCAAAAAAAAAAAAAAAAAGTGGGCCATGGAAAGGAGCTGGGGGACATTGAGGAGAAGCAGGGTGGGTTGAGCACACAGGCTCCTCCAGACACAGGGAAGCTTCAGACTTCTCAACTTGTCAGAGGTTGGGTATGACTTGGAACAGGAAGCTATGGGACAGGAATGTCAAAAGTGACAAGAGAAGACCGTGAGCTGGGCTGGAACCCTGAGGCTGCATCCTGCAGGCATAGGTGACACTGAAGGGTTTCATGCATCCTAGTAGCGGTTTAAGTACCACTTGGGCAGGGGCAAAGCCATGGTAGAAAGAGTAGCTCCCAGGTTGTTACAGTAGTTAAGGGGACAAGCTCTGAGGCCCTACCATGCCAAAGATAACGAAGACAACTTTGAAGCTGCATAGGACTGAAGAATCAATAAGAATGTGTCAATCAATGCTACTCAGTAGGGATCTCCAGCAATGCAAATAAACAAACTTGTGCTCTCTGAAGACTGATGTGGCTCAGTTTGGTGTGAAGAGTTTTTGGGTTGGGTTTTCTTTTTGTTGTTGCTGTTGTTTTGTTTTGTTTTGTTGGTACTGGTGATTGAATCCAGGGATGCTCTACCACTGAGCTACATTCCCAGTTCTTTTTATTTTGAAACAAGTTCTCACTAAGTTGCATAGGGCTTCACAAAGTTGCTGAGACTGGCCTCAAACTTTCAATCCTCATGGCTCAGCCTCCTGAGTCTCTGGAATTACAGGTGTATTCCACCATTCCTGGTGGGGATTAGTCTTAAACACCCTCCTCCCCCTAATAAAAGGAAGACTTAGAGAAGGACAAGATTATTATAGAACTTCTTTAGCCATGGACTATTAAATGAAAGGGATTGTTTATACATCAAGAGTGTATTTATCTTTTATCACCATAGCTAGTACTACTTTTGCGATGTAGAGGCATTCAATAAGATTTTCCAAATTATGTTTGGAAATCATGATAGTAGATGGTAAAATGTTTCCTTCAGTTGCTGATACTCAGGGGAAATGTGCTGTGTGTTTTGTTAATGTCTTCTCCCCGAGGGCTGAACATCTGGTGAACACCTGTCTGCTAACACCTGTTGGACTGGTTTACAGAGCAATGTGAAATGAACACATGCCGGGATACTGCCACTTAAAGTACCTTCCCTTTTTAAAATCCATCAGGTGTATCTAGAATCAGTTATGTCTCCTACCAACTAGTTAATCACCTCACTTTGGAAAGTACAAGTATTTCTACTTCTTAGTAGTTTTAATACAGGAAATGTGAATTTCAAGAACTTGCAAAGTAGGAAAATTAATATTTCATACAACATAAATTTTCAAACTCAAAAATTTCCTCCCGGGAGTCATTCTCATGCTTAGGAGCAGGGAGGACGGAACAAATATGGTACCGAAGCCAAGCTTCCTACATACTGCAAACTCAGGAAGAGAAGAGGCGGCCCATGTGTGCCATCAGAGGGTCCCCAGGCATAGGAGCTGTTCCTCTGGTGGGTGTTGAGCGGAGCAAAGGCAAGTAAATGGTGGGTGGTCACAGAGAAGGAATCCCTGCACTGTGGACAGACATCAGGACCCAGGTTCAGGTCCTTCCTCGCCCCCTGTGTGAGAGCCTGGGCGCTAACCCCCTCAGCCATAGCCCTGATCACTTTTACTGTAACAGCTCATAATCCTCTGCTTTCCCCTGGGCCTAAGCTAAACCCTGGGAAGGTGCCCACCTGTGCGTCCCCAGCATTGAGCCTTGTGCCTAGCACCAGGTCGTTGCTCTGTGCTTTCTACATACACAAGTAAACAAATGGGCAGACATGACTTCCTAAGAGAATATCACCATTTCCAGTGGTCATCATAGCACAAGTACCCACCCTTTTCTTTGTAATGAGTTCCAATTTAGTGTTTTTAAAGAAAATATCATATGTTTTTAAAGTTGTTTTCATCCTTAATTGACATAATTGTACATATTTATGGAGTGCAGTGTGATTTTCCATACTTGTAAAGAATAGATAATGATCAAGTCAGGGTAATTGGCATATTTATCATTTTGAACATTTATCCTTCCTTTGTGTTGGGAACATTCAAAATCCTCCCTACTAGGTACTTCGAAATAAGCAATTAATTGTTGTCAACTATCATTTCTCTACTGTGCTATATAGAACATTAGAAGTTATTTCTCCTATCCAGCAGCATTCCTGTATCTGTACTCTGTCAGAATTTTAATTAACGGTACACACACACAAACACACACACACTCACACACATACCACACTTCAGAGTCTGTCTAATGAATATGAATTTTAACTTGAAAAACAATCTAAGTTCACATGCTTTAGGAATTAATATTTTTCTACTAAAGTATTATTTAAGATGTGCCAAATAAAAAGATTGCAAGCTTAATGTGGCCATTGTTGTGTTAGTCAGATTTCCATCACTGTGACAAAACACCTGACCTAAGCAACTTAACAAGGAGAAAGGGTTTTTTGGCTCTTGGCTTCAGAGGTGTCAGTTCGTGGTTTCTTAGCCCCCTCACTCCAGGTCTGGCATCGTAGCCCTTCATGGGGGAGCACATGGTGAAGAGGCCTGCTCACCTCATGGTGAGAGAGAAGAGAGGCCAGGGTCTCAATATCCCTTTCTCCCACTAGGCTCCACCTCTTAAAGGTCTCACCGTCTCCCACTGGTGCCACAGACTGGCAATCAAGCCTTCTTTAACCGGGCCTTTGGGGACATTTAAGGTCCAAGCCAAATCAATACCCTTTTCTGATTCTTTTTATTTCCTTGAAACTAAAATTTCATGACACCAAGAGAAAGCAGCCAAAAGGAGCTACTACTCTCTCTCTCTTTTCCTAATTTATTTATTTTGGGGTTCAGGGTTTGAATCCAGGGGCCCTTAACCACTAAGCCACATCCCCAGCCCTAAATTACTTAGGACCTCAGTAAGTTGCTGAGGCTGGTTTGAACTTATGATCCTCCTGCTTTAGCCTCCAGAGTCACTGAGATTACACGCGTGCACCACCAAACCTGGCTCCTTTTTATATTTTGAAACGGGGCCTGCTTGGCTGCCAAGGCTGGCCTTGAACTTGCAATCTTACTGCCTCAGCCTCCCAAGTAGGGTGTGCACACCACACCTGGCCACATACTGTCCCTGTATTCACTGTTATGGACATTTTTTTTTTTTTTTTTTTTTGCAGTCTGGGAATGAAATCCAGGACCTTGCACATGGTAGGCAAATGCTCTACCACTGAGCTACACCCCAACCTAGAAATAATGTTAATAAGAAGGCTCATTTCCAACTTTGCACAGTGCTCTTTGCCACCCACGGCCAACACTTCCAAGACAGTGTGGTCCATTTGATCTTAGGAGCAGATACAGAGGAGTTAGTCCACAACCTACGGCAAAGCTCTGGGGGCAGCTACTTCCATAGAAAACTGTCTTGTCTTTTTGATGTGTCCCTCAGGGCAGAAACTGTAGGTCCTGATGACATTTTATCCTAACTCATTAAAAAGGTTGAGAAGCAAGCAAGCAAGCAAGCATAGCTCTGGGCTAAGAAGGACTTCTCTCATAAGAATTTTGCAAACAATATACACTCTCTTGCTTTGTTACAATGCTTTTAATTTATCTTTTAGAAAGAGACCCACAGATCTTGATATCAGTGCTTATTAGTAAACATCCTTCTCTAATTAATGAAAAATAAAAGGTTTTAGGGACATCAGAGAGTCCCCTGCAATAGATGATGTTACCATTTAAAAATCTGAGGCCAGATGCAGTACACACACCTGTAATCCCAGCCGCTGGGGAGGCTGAGGCAGGAGGATAGCCTCAGGATTCAAAGCCAGCCTCAGCAATTTAGCAAGGCCCTAAGCAACTCAGTGAGACCCTGTCTCTAAATAAAACAAAACTGGCTGGGGATGTGGCTCAGTGACTAAATTGCCCCTGGATTCAATCTCCAGTGTCAAAAACAAAGACCTGTGGTGTTAGACAGCCACTGCAACATGGTGCCATGTGACAAGCCACCATAAACTCAGGGGTCACATTCATGTGTATCTATCTGTTCCTCTACTCTCAGGTCTTCAGGCTGGCGGACGTGAGCTGCGCTGCTTCAGGTCATAGGCCAGATATATTCAAATGGAAACCACCTCGCCCATATTGGGCTCATTAGATTTTGCCCCCATACACAGTTATGAAACTTTTACTTAAAATGTTTAGGGACAATTTTTTTTTTGGGGGGGTGAAATGTGAGGATAAAGGAAGAAAATTTGTAACTGGAGCAATGCCTTGCCAATAGTAAGTTCTCCAATAATATTTGGAAAAACAATAAAACAATGAAATATGGAGAAATCAGGGGTGATAAATTTTTCTGGAAATAGTAGCACTTAAGAGCAAACCTCCGACAAAGCCAAGTACAGATCACTTTTCACCCGCCTCCGTTGGCATTGATTGTCTGAGGGCTTCAGGTTTCACAGGGCAGACTGAGCACACGTGCTCTGCGCTCCCTGCCATGGTAGTAAAGAAACGTGTACAAACACAGTTTGGCAGATGAAAGAAAGAAGGACAAGTGAAAGGGACTTGGAGATGTAGCTCAGTTGATAAAGTGCTTGCCTTGCATGCACAAGGCCCTGGGTTCAATCCCCAGCATCACCACCAAAAAAAAAAGACAAGTGAAAATTAACAGCAAAAAGCTGAATCCCACCTCCCAGAGTGCTTGTTCAGGTTGAGGGTCAAGGGTCAAGAGAGCGGGACAGTTGGGCTCTGTGGTGTACTGTGTAATCCCAGCGCCTTGGGAGGCTGAGGCAAGAGGATCGCAAGTTCAAAGCCAGCCTCCGCAACCACAGGCACTGAGCGACTCTGTCTCTAAGTAAAATACTAGGGATGTGGCTCAGTGGTCAAGCTTCCCTGAGTTCAATCCCTGGTACCAAAAGAGAGAAAACAGGGCCTACAGATTCTTGTGGGCTCATAGTAGGGCTGAAAATTAAAGAGTTAATGGAAAGATTGTATAGACAGAAATTAAATCTCCAGATTCCTTCCTCCAACAGTAACACTTGTCTCAAAGCTTAAAACATTAAGGTTTAATTTTCAGAACCATTCTAAAGAACTTTCTGGAAAATTGTGGAAATATTTTATCTCTGCATTGTCCACATCAGTCCATATCCTTATCCGTGGCCACACATCAGTGTGACCAGTGTGATGGAGAGCTGCATCTTTAAATTTTTGTTCAACTAGCCACGTGTGGTTAGTGGCTACCATATTGGACAGGGCAGCTCCAGACCCAGGGATTCCAGGCCCTGGAGAACAGGGGTGGATTATCTTGTGGAAAACAGGGGAAGTAGGTAGAATTCATCATCTGAATGGTGAGATCTCTCAACTTCTAATCATTGGAGCCCAGACTAGAGGATAATTTTCTGAGAAAACGGACCTGTCAAAGGATAAGAAAATGCAGAAATGCAGACATGAATTTAGCCCCAGTAGAGAGGCCAGCACTCTGCCTCACCACCCAACGACAGCACCCCTCACCCAGGGTGCTCTCAGTTGGTGTTTTAAATGTGTCTGCATTTCGAATGTGTCTCCCCAGAAGTTCATATGTTGGAAGCTGAATTCCCCCCAAGTCTTATGTTAAAGGTGTTTGGAGGTGGGTCAGAGAGGATCACATGCCAGCATGCCAGGTGGGGTCTCTCATGATGGCATTGGTAGCTAGATAACAAAAGAGACCCCAACTGGCATGCTGGCCACGTGATGCCCTCCGCCATGATGTTATGATTCAGGAGGAAGGTCCTCACCAAATTCTGGAAGCTTGATATTGAACTTCCCAGCCTCCAGAACCATGAGATTAGTAAACCTCTGTTCTCTATAAATTACCCAGTCTGTGGTACTCAGTAATAGCAACAGAAAATGGACTAATACAGATGGCTTGCTCCTAAATATTACTAGACAGCCAAAGACCATCATATGCTGTGGAAAGCTGTTCAGCTGAATCAATACAAATGGAAGAAAAGGAACTGAAACAAAGACGTTACTAAGAAAAAAATGTTGACATGTTTAAAGAGAGAAGGTATTACAACCATGAGACAAGATCAAGAGACTATTTAAAAGATCAAATATTTTATAAAAATCTTCCAGTGATTAAAAATATGATCGAATAAAAAGCCAATTGAAGTGTTGAAGGTTAAAGTTGAAATGTTCTGCCAAAAAAAAAGATATGAGCATTAAATGATCAGTATAAATTAGTAAAATTCCAGAAAGAAAAAATAAATATAATTAAGGGGGAGGAGGGAGAAAGTGTCAAAGTAATTGCAGAAATGTGCACCAAACCAAAAAGAAGTAAACACTGAGATTAAAAAGGTCCATTGAGGAGCGTAGCTCAGTGGTAGAGCATGTGCTTAGCATGCTTAAGGCCCCGAGTTCAATCTCCCACTAAAATTTAGAAATAAGTAAGTAAATAAATAGAAAGGCTCACTGGGTCCCCAGCCAGAGAGTGGGGGGAAAAAAAACCTGGAACAAGAATGAGTGGATCGCCACCCAAGGGGTGAATCTGACAAACTTAAGAGACAGAGAGCAAAGGACTACATATTGCATGCTCTCTCATTTCTATGAAAAATCAAGTCAGATGCAGTGGCACCCACCTGTAATCCCAGTGATTTGGGAGGTGGAGGCAGGAAGATTACAAATTCGAGGCCAGCCTCAGCAATTTAGTGAGGCCCTAAGCAACTTAATAAGACCTTGCCTCAAAACTTAAAAAAATAAAAATAAGAAGTGTTGAGGATGTGACTCAGTGGTAAAGCCCCTCTGGGTTCAATTCCCGGTACCCAAAAAAAAGAAAAAAACCACCACTGAAACCAAACCAGACCAATTGATCCACGTCCACGTTCTTAGAAACTGCAGCAGGGTCACCACTAGGGGCAGGCAGGGGCTGAAGCAGCTGGGCCGTCTTGTCCCATGAAGCCTGCTCCTTTCATGAAATTCCATTAGGTCACTGTTTATGATCTGGGCTCTCGGGTGTGTATGTACATTACACTTCAATAAAAATAAATACATTTTACATTTTTAAAAGTCCTACACCCAAACATATGATATCGAAATCTAAGAACCAGAGATGGAAGTTTTGGATGCAGCTAGTTGGGGGCAGGGAGGTGAAAGCAATAAGACGGAATAACTTAACACTTCGTAAAAGTAATATTGGAAACTTAAAAGGCCAAGGAGAACATTCTGAGGACATTCTGAGGGGCGGGCAGTTACTGCCATCTATAGTTAGGAGGGAGGGGCAAGGCGAAACCATTGCCTACACACAGGCTGGAGAATCCACCCTCCATGCACACATTTCTAGAAGATATACTTCATTAAAAAATAAGAAGAAGAAAAAATGCAAGACAGAGGATCCAGGAAACAGAAAAGAGGGAAAGAGAATCTCCTAAATGGGGAGTCCCCAAATTCAGCGGCTCAGTGATGAATCTTGGCTACCTGCCTGTGACAGGCACCTGAGTTCCACTGGGCAGAATGGGGACAAAGAGGGACAGGTACACAGAAATCTCGACAAGTTAAAACCAAAAAAGAGAGAGAGAGAGAGTTACTAAACATAGGAAAACAGAAATGTGTGAGAAGGAAATGCCTCAGAGTACACCACAATGAACGATAGTGACTCCATCATTAAATAATTTACATATGAAATATTGATTTAATTTTTTAAAAATCTGCCTGTTGGGAAATCAGAAGAAGGGCCTCGTACACTGCGTCGCCAGGAAAAAACTGGAGGAAAAGTCTGGGTTTTAACCCCCTGTGATGGCAAGCCAAGGTGCTCTGCGCTGTGCTTCTGCGTTACTATGATAACTCTGTGTGTGTCGCTGGAGGGCCACTCTGCCACTGAGCTGCCACTCTGCCACCCCCACCTTGTTGATTTTTATTTTTGAGATAGATAGGACCTTGCTAGGTTACCCAAGCTGGCCTCGAATTTGGCGATCCTCTGGCTTCACGGAACTCCAGGTGTGTGCCACCAGGGCCCAGCACTTGGATGACTTTTAAGACACTGGGTTTCTCTGCATTCCTCACCAAGACTTGTTGCTTTGGGTTCTTCAACAGTAGCCTTCCTCAGGGGTGTGAAGTGGCATGTTGTGGTTTTAATTTGCACGCCTCTGATGATTAGTGATGTTCAGCATTTTCTCATGTGCTTCTCGGCCATTTGTATCTCATTTTTGGAGAAATGTCTGTTTAAGTCTTCTTTCCTCCTCCTCCTCCTCCTCCTTTTTTTTTTTTTTTTTTTTTTTTTTGAGTACTGAGGATTGAACCCAGAGGGACTCTACCATTAAGCTATATCCCAGCCCCCCACCTTTTTTTTTTTTAAGGCAGGGTCTCTAGAAATTGCTGAGGCTGGCCTCAAACTTGGATCTTCCCGCCTCAGCCTCCTGAGTAGCTGGGATTATATACCTGCACCCCAGCATCCAGCCCTTGTCCACTTTTTAATCAATTTGTTGGATATTTTGTTGCTGTGTTGTGGAGTTCTTTACATATTGTGGATATTAACCTCTTACCAGATACATGATTCTTAAATCTTTGGTTCGTTCCACAGGTTTCCTCTCCACTCTCTTAATTGCATCCTCTGATGCACTGAAGTTTTAAATGCTGATATAATTCCCCTTTGTCTAATTTTTGCTTTTTTCTGTTCTTTTGGTGTCACATCCAAGAAATCATTGCCAAGTCCAATGTCATGAAGCTTTTCTTCTCTGTTTCTTTCTAAGAGTTTCACGGTTCTAAATCTTATGTTTAGCCTTTAATCCAGTTTGAGCTGGACTTGTATTTGGTATAAAAGTCCAATTTCATTCTTTTGCATGGGGATATCCAGTTTTCCCACATCAACTTGCTGAGGAGACTGGCCTTTCTCCGCTGAGTGGTCTTGGCACCTTTGTCAAAACTCAATCCACCCCATCATGGAGGGTTTATTTCTCTTTCTACTCTGCTCCTTTGTTCTATAGTCTGTCTTCAACCCCTTTACCTGTTGGTCAGGCAGTTTTCCAGCTAAATCCAGGACTCTATGACGTCCATGGGGACCTTCATCTGGAAGTGGATGATCCTTATTTTCTTGCCTCGGCCTTGAATCTTGGCTCCAAAGATTTTCCTAGTCCAGATTCCTAACTCACGTTTCCATCTTATTATGTGGTGGCCTGGGTTCCTAGCCATCCTTTGGAGGCAGAGTGAGGCAGCACATCCATGGCATAACCCTTGGGTCTGCTGACCCAGCCAGTGCGGAGCCCGTGATGTTACTGAACAGGTCCCGTCTGGCACCTGGAACCTGCATGTCTCGCATGCAGGTTCAGGAGGTAGCTCTGGGAGGTGGAAAAGGAAGAGAAGCACATGAGGCAGAAAGCCGGGTGCTGCTCTGCGGGTCTGCGAGGAACCCTTGTCTCTGGACTGATTGGTCAGAGGGTAGCAGCTTTGCTCAAGGAAGGGTGTCTCAGGAGGCTCGAGTGGGAGGGAACGGAGGCTGGCCAGGCTGCTGGCCCCGGTTAACTGAACACGTGTGGACCAGCCAGGAGAGGAAAGGCGGATCCAGCTCCAGAAGTCCAATACCAGACTGAGGAGCAGGATCCTTAGTGAGTCCTGCGTGGCCACCACCCGGGGAGAGTGACGCTCCAGGATATGGTGTGTGTTCAAACCGGGCATTTGTTAATTTTTTATTTTTGTTCATGAAGAAAATGTCATAATGCCTTACATGTGGTGAATGGAAGTATTGTTTGATGACACCCCCATTTCAGTGTTTTCAGGGTGCCAGGGGTCACAAGGCCAAGGTGCCTTCTGAGAATCATGCAATCAAAACATGGAAAGACTTTTCATCTAGAGGAAGCTGTATGGTGGTCAGCAAGAAAAGCCCCACTGAGCCCTGGTGAGCGGGCCGCGGTACTGTGAAGTTTCTGGGCTGTGGTCACACAGCTGTCCCCGGGCTCTGGTCCCCAGGCCTTCCTGCTCAGAACATAGCAAGGGGTGCCACCTGAGGGTCCTTTTCTGCGTCCACTCTCCACTCTGGGAATCCTTTCTTCTGTCCTGTGGGGGAATCCACGTTGTCTGGGCTCAGAATGTGTGTTTCCAACTCAGGGGACCTGGGGCTGCAGTCAGCCACACACCAGCACAGAAGTTAGGCCATTCCGAGCCTCTGTTGCCTCTTCCTTAAAAGAGTTGGGAGAGCAATGAAGACCTACTTCAGAGGGTTGTCATGGGAACTTCATAAAGCTCCATTCATGTGTTCATATACCTGGAGGGTTGACGGCAGTTCTGTGGGTAAAACCCCAAATTTGGAAACAGTTCAAATATCTAATAGATTTTCTTTAAATTATGTTACATCAATCAAATGGAATACTACACAGCTGTTGGGAAGAAGGAGGTAAACCTAACTCTCCCGACAGGGAAAGAACACCTACTATATTACCTCCTAGTGGGAAGACACAGGTTGACAACCATGGTCCAGTTTTAAACACAGATTTCTGGACAAGCATAAAGAAATGCTGTCGTAGCTTAAAGGTGGCTATAGTCATTATCTCTGAAAAGAAGAATTTGGAGACTTTAAATTTCTGTTTAGTAAAAGAGATTTTTTTGAGTGTGAATTTATTTTGACGGGGGCAGGGTTACTGGGGACTGAGCCCAGGAGTACGCTACCACTTCCCTATGTCCCCACCCTTCTTATTTTTTTTAATTAATTAATTAATTTATTTATTTGAGACAAGGTCTCTCTAAGTTGCTTAGGGCCTTGCTAAATTGCTGAGACTGGCCTCCAACTTGTGATCCTCCTGCCTCAGCCTCCCAAATGGGCTGGAATTATAGGCAGGCTCTGCTGCACCTGGTTTGTGTGCCTTTTGTATTAAGGGAGAAATTAGCTGAACACACACACATCACCTGTCATGAGAGTTGTGTGCGCTCAGCTGGACCTGTGGGACTGAGGGTTTGTCCTGAGAGTCCAGTTCCGGTGTGAGGGTGCTGCATCTTCACATCCTGTGTTCCTGTAGAGTGGGACCACCGCTGTCCTAGGGTTTCTATGTGAACACATACCCCTTTGATTGTTTTTGTTATTGTTGTTGTTTTGCTTCTGTTTGTTTGTTTCGTGGTGCCAGGAATATCACCCAGGGCCTTGTGAATGTTAGGTAAGTTCTACCACTGAGCTACCTACCAGTCCCTTTCTTTTTCATTTTTGATAGACTCATTATTATAGTTGAGGCCTGTTTGGAATGTTCCATCATTTGTTTTACTTTTTAAAATTATAATAGCAGTGTGGGCTGGACAGTGGCCTGTTCCCATGCATAGAAATCTCTAACTGTGTGGCTGCTGACTCAGCATTCCTAGACCATACCCCCATACACTGAATTGAGTCCTCATCTCCACTCTTTTCAGAACTGCAGAAATCTGTCCATCATTCTCTGTGCCCTTTTTCTCACCGACATCCTGCATGATATTGATTCAGCATCTGGAGGAGCCAATTCGAGTTGACCAAGTCAGGATGGTCTCCTAACCTTACCTCCTGTGCCTGCAGGATTGGGTGGAGCTCGGTTTACAAACCCCTGCTGGACCTGGTCAGCCCCCAGGCTCTGTAAAGAAACTCTAGATGCTGGGGAAAGGCCAGACTGGTGGAGCATGCTTGTAATCCCAGCGACTCCAGGCTGAGGCAGGAGGATCGCAAGTTCAAGGCCAGCCTCAGCATCTTAGCGAGACCCCCAGCAACTTAGCAAGACCCTGTCTCAAAGTAAAAAATAAAAAGGGCTTGGAATATAGCTCAGGGGTAGAGCACCCCTGGGTTCAACCCAGTACTGGAAAAAGAGAGAGAGAGAAACCCAAGGAAATATAATATGCTAATCTTCTATAGGTAAATATGGTCTTTCTCTCCTCCCAACACATTATTTATCTTTATGTTTTTAAAAAGAAACAGGCCTTGGGAGGCTGAGACAGGAGGATCACCAGTTCAAGGCCAACTTCAGCAATTTAGGGAGATCCTGTCTCAAAAGAGGGGATGGGATGCCACGGATGTGGCTCAGTGGTAAAGCACCCTGGGTTCAGTCCTCAACACCAAGAAAACAAAAATCAAAAGAGAAGGGCCCCGAGCCGGGAAAGCCTCATCCCTCCCTTCTGTCAGGTGCAAGTTTCCTTTCTCCCCCCCCCCCCCCCCCCGCCTCCGCCTTTCCTAGCAAGGGATTGGCCACGAAATCTCCCACTTCTCCACCTCCCCACCCCGAGAGAAGACATTTCATTTCACATTTTGCTAGTGACGGGAGCCCCCAGTCCAAAGCTGTATGCAGAAAGGAGCCTGGGACACCGGTTGCCTGGTCCCTGTGCAGCTGCACACGGAGTTCGCTGTTTGGGATCAGGTTGTTAAGGCCACGTGGGGATGAGCCACTGTACAAGTGCCTGCCTGTCCCAATTTCCGTTTGCCAGAGCACGTGAACCCACGGACAGCGTCCTGGAAACAGTGGTTCTCAACTCAGAATAAAATTTAAAAATGATGAGCACCTGGCTTGCTTTTTTAAAAATGTCGGAGTGTGAGTTGGTGCAGGAGGAGAGGGCAGATCTGGGGGCCTACAGAAAGCATCTGAATAAAGGGGGAAGGAGCCCAAGTTCTTCAGAGTGAGCCGTGTTGGGCTGTGAAACCTGGCCTCCCCCAGTATTTGGCTATGTGACCTTGAGAAAGTTACTGTAAAGTCTGGACTCCCTTCTCTGGGAGTTGGAATATCCCACCTTGCAGTCTTGTGAATGTTAAGTAATAACCATAAAAAAAAAAGCCTGGCACAGGGTCCAGGGTGCGTAAAGGTTAGCATGCCTGCCAACCTCCTCTCCACTATCTCTTTTTTTTTTTTTTTTTTTTTGGTACCAGGGATGCTTCACCACTGAGTCATCCCCACCCCAGCCCTTTTATTTTGTATTTTAAGACAGGGTCTTGCTAAATTGCTTAGGGCCTCACTGAGAGACTGAGGCTGGCCTCAAACTTCCCATCCTCCCGCCTCAGCCTCCTGAGTTGCCGAGATGACAGATGTGTGCTCCGCACCGGGCTCCCATCTCTTCTTATGACACATTGTAGCCAAGCCTTGTCTTCCATCTGGGTTAAGGGCAGCCCTGATGTCATGGTGACACTCACCTTGAGGGTACAGTCCATGAGAGAAGAGATGGGACAGAAGATAGCAGTCCTATCTCATCCATAGAAGCAAGACACCTGCAGCCCCTACAGCCTGGCTGACACCCAGGAAGGAGGGCAGAGGCTCGGAGCTGGGCACCTCGCCTGTCCTCGGGCTTCCCCTGCCCAGCTATGCTGCCAACCATCCCTGGTTAGCTGGTGAGCAGGGTGACAGAGGGTAAGGGTTCTGCCGTCCCCCTGCGCCAGCCCGCGCTCCCCTCGTCCTGAAGCTCATCTCAGAATGACGCACACAGGAGCCCAGAGCCCGAGTTCTGGGTCCCCGAGGCTCACAGTAGACAGGGTCTGCCTCCCGGACCCCTCCTCCCCGATCCCTTACCTCCCTCTCCCGAGACGACGAAGACTGAGCAGCCGATCCCAGCCCCTGGGGCCCCTGCTCCAGAGACGAGAACTGCTCAGGCGACCTGCTAAAAAGGCAGGCTGTCCCTCTCCCAGGACCCAAGAGCATCAGCGGGCTGAGCCCAGGACACTGACTTAGAAATGGGCCCCTCACGGGAGCAGAGATCTCGGTCTCCTGGATCAGGAGGAGAAACAAGAGGAGAACAGAAGACAGACCAGGATGCTCAAGCCTCCAACAGCAGGAACTCTGCGATCGGGAGACCACGTCCCTTCTGGTTGTCCTGGGACCAGGAACTCAATGGGGACAGAGGAGATGGGACCTGTGACAGCAGTGTCTCTGCTTCCCCAGATAAAGACCTGTCGGTTCTGTGGAGATGGTCTCCAACAACCCCAGGAAGTGTCTGAGATGCTGTTACTGTCACTACTGCTCTCCCTGTCTAATAAACGTAGACCCTGAGACTGAAGAATTAGTGTCGTGCCCCCAATGGAGCTGGTGTCTCTGTCTGTCCTCCCTCAGCCTCATTTCTCCCTGACAAAACGGGACTAGAAAAAATACTGGCTCATGAAGTCGGAGAAAAGATGGGTAACTCCAGTCAAGACTGGGCCACGCAGTAGGTGTCCAAGAGGCGTGCATTGTCTTCTCCCAGGAGAAAGGGTCCCAAGGAAGTGACGAAAAGGAGCAAAAGGTCCTGTGCACGAGGACGCACCTGGGAAGCCACCTAGATCCCAGCAGTATGACATCACATACACAGTCCTGCACCACTGAGCAGCAGGGCTACATTCTGAGAAATGTGTCGTGTTGTATGAACACCACAGTGTGCTTACCTAGTGGCCCATACGTAATCCCAGCGACTCCAGAGGCTGAGGCAGGAGGATTGCAAGTTTGAGGCCAGTCTCAGTAATTTAGTGAGGCCCTCTCTCAAAATTTAAAAAGGGTTGGGGATGTAGCTCAATGGTAAAGTGCCCCTGGATTCAATCCACAGAACCAAAACAAGCTAAAAACTTAATCCGACTTTAGTGTTTAGAGATGGAGGCTTTGAGAAGTGATTAGGATTAAATAAGGTCATCATATGGAGCCTCGTGGTTGGAGTTTTGGTGGCTTCATAAGAAGAAGGAAGGAAACCAAACTCTCTCTCTCTCTCCCTCCCTCCCTCCTTTTCTCCCTCTCTCTCCTGACATGTGATCATGTTATGTCATATGGACTCTGCCAGCAAAAAGGCCATCACCAGATGTGGGCCCTTAAACCCCAGAACTGAGCTAAATAAGCCTCTTTTCTTTATAAAGTCATCCAGCCTCAGGTATTTCATTAGCGTAATGAAAACCAGACACTGATGGACTTATCTGGCTCTGTAACTGCCGTGAGGTTTCACGGTCCAGTGATGGGAAGGTGACTTTCCTAGTGAGGTGCGAAAGCTTCCCTTCGAGGCCTTTGCCCTTGCTCAGCTGGGGTTGAGCAACATGCAGAGTTTCTTTGACTAGAAAAGCATAGTGCTGTAGCATTTAACCTCCAAGGAGATTATTTCATAAAATATTGATTTTTTTGCACAAAAAGGAGATAGTTCATGAATAGAAAATGTGAGCATAAGCACAAATTCTTTAGTTCTCTCAGTTCATAAGCACAAAAAATAATGAGTCCAGATTATAAACGGAGGCTGCCTTCTACGATTCCTACAGGGAGCGAGGTAGAGCAGGGAAATTATTTTTCCTCTATTTTCTCATTCCAAGAACCCAAGGACCAAAGGGACACTAACAGGGGCAGTGTGGTCTTTTCCCATGGGCTGTGCAGGCAAAGCTAAAGGCTTTGTTGCAAATTGTAGATTTTATTTATTTTTGCCTCTGTACCTCCCAAGCTGTAAGCGGACCTTTTGCCAGAATAAGACCCATCTCGCTGTGCTGTTGTAGGAGAGTGTCACTGGCTGCTTGCTCCTTACAGAGGACAGGAGCATCCGTTAAGGTGGCCTTGCGGTTACCATGCCGGGTGGCGTTCCTGCACTAAGCCCTCACCCTGCCCAGGTCACCTCTGATCTGTCATCACCCTTGACGTGGCTGTACAGGTAGGTGACTATCCTGAGGTTGGGATAACCTGCTGTGGTGGAAGAACAATGATCCCGGGATCTAGAAGCACGATTGTGTTCTAGGTCACATTCTGTCACTAGCTGAGCCCTCTGGAGCAAGTCAGCAAATGAGTCTAGATGTTCGCTCCCTTGTCTGTAGTTCAGGGTGCTGACGAGTGTGTGAAGATTGAATGAGGAAATGCAGGGGAGACTGCTCTCAAAATAAGTGCAGTGTCAAGATGAAGTGTGAGTTCTTGCCCACCAGGATCTGCCATCAGAAAGATAGATCATAACCAGCCCTGGACAGGATATAGGAAAATTGGAACCCTCCTATTATTCCTGCTGGGATTGTAAACCATACCACTGCTTTGGGACACAGGGTGACAGTTTCTCATATGGTGAAACAGAGTGACTCCTAGGTACGTGCCCAAGAGAAAAGAAAGCATATCTACACAAAAATGGGTATGTGAATACTTACATACCAGCATTATTCATGTTTTAGTCAGCTTTTTCGCTGCTCTGACTAAAAGACCTGACCAGCACAATTACAGAGGAGGAAGAGTTTATTTGAGGGCTCACAGTTTCAGAGGACTTAGTCCATAAAAGGCCGGCTCCATTTCTCGGGGCTCCAGGTGAGGCAGAACAGCATGGCTGAGTGAGAGGTGGAGGGAAGCAGCTCCCATCTCGGTGATCAAGAAGCAGAGAGAGAGACTCCACCAGATACAAATACCAAAGCCACATCCTAATTCCCACTCCTCCAGCCACACCCCACCACTTCAGTTCCCACTCAGCTAATCCCTATCAGGCAATTAACTAACTAACTAACTAATTGGGTTAAGACTCCTCCTGACCCATCATTTCTCCTCTGAATATTCTTGGATTGTCTCACACAGGAGCTTTTGGGGGACACCACAGATAACCATAATACATAATAGCCCCAAAGCGGAAACAATCCAAGTGCCCGACTGGAAAGTAGATCAATAAGGTCTGGTCTGTCCACACTTGAATACTATTCCACAATGAAAGGATATGAGCGTTCCTATGTGCTCCAGTGTATGCACTTGAAAACATGATGCTAAGCGAAAGAAGCCACAAAAAGCCACCTGTTGTGATTCTGCTTATAAAAATATTCAGAATAGGCAAAATCACAGAGACAAGAAAGCAGATTAGTTGTTAGGGCTGAGAGCTGGGGATGGAGGGATACCAGCTGCACATGGGTGTAGGGTTTCTTTCTGGGGTGAGGAAGTTGTAGTAAAACTGAATTGTCGGTCTACTCTGTGAATGTAGTGAGTATCACCAGATTTTTGCTTTATTTTTTTGTTCATTTTTGGATTACACTGAGTATTAAACCCGAGATCTCACACACACTCTGCACATGCTCTGCCTCTGAGCTACATTTTCAGCCCTTGATATTTTTAAATTTGAAGCAGGGTCTTGCTAAATAGTTGCCCAGACTGGACTTGAACTTTCAATCCTCCTGTGTCAGTATCCTGAGTAGCTGGGATTACAGGCATGACCCAGCACCCAGCTGAATTTTGTACTTTATTTTGTTTGTTATATTTCTATTTTTGCAGTACTAAGGATTGAACCCAGGGATGCTCTACCACTGAACTATAGCCACAGACTTTTTTATTTTTTATTTTGAATCAGGGACTTTTATTTTAAGTTCCCAGAATGACCTCAAACTTGTAATCCTCCTGCCTCAGCCTCCTGAGATTATAGGCATGGCCAGGGCCCCAGCCTGAATTTTGCATTTTAAATGGGCATATTGTATGGCACATGAATTTTATCTCAGTAAAGCTGTTTGGGTCGGATGGAGTGCATTGCAGAGGTCATTAACAGTAATACTGATTTTTGCAAATGATCAAAAGGGAGCTAATCTCCAGCAAGGACAGATTTACCCGCATTGAAGTTTAGAATACAGCTGTAGATGGTGGGACAAGCCTGTAATTCCAGCAATTGGGAGGCTGAGGCAGGAGGATCATGAATTTAGGCCAGCGTCGGCAATTTAAGACAGAACTTGTCTCAAAATTGAAAAAAAAAAAAAATTAAAGGGATGTACTTCAGGGGTAGAGCTCCCCTGGGCTAAATTCCTGTACTACCACAAAAACAGAAGATGAAGAGAAAGAAAGAGAAGGAGAAGAAGGGGATGGGGAGGGGAAATAATTCAGGAAGCATCTTCTAATTGAAGATGTCTCCCATCTGTTGGCCACACCACAGGGTCTTTGCCTACATGTCCATGAGCATCAGTATCCCTAGTGTCCCTACTTGGAAACTGGGTGTCAGTTGTTGGAATAAAATGGAAGAAAGTGAAGCACTCTTTTTTTTTTCCTTAATCTTTTTTTTTTTTTTTTTTTTTTTGTACCAGGGATTGATTGAACTCTGGGCACTCGACTACTGAGCCACATCCCCAGTCTGTTTTTGTATTTTTTTAAATTTTGAGACAGGGTCTCACTGAGTTGCTTAGTGCCTCACTTTTGCTGAGGCTGGCTTTAAACTCGAGATCCTCCTGCCTCAGCCTCCCGAACCAGTAGGATTACAGGCATGTGCCACCATGCCCAGGGAGTGAAGCACTCTTTTAACCTTTGTAAAACAAATGTTGATGAGGAAAGGGGTGGGGAGGATGCTAAATCATCACATGTTTGTAAGAGTCTTGAAACAGAAATCAAAAATAGGCAAGCTGCTGGGCATGGTGGCACACGCCTGTAATCCCAGCTACTTTGGAGGCTGAGGTAAGAGGATTGTGGGTTCAAGGCCAGCCTGAGCAACTTAGTGAGACCCTGTCTCAAAATAAAATCTAAACCAAGCAGGGGTGCGCTGAAGATGTAGTCCAGTGATAGAAAACCCTCCAGGCCCCAGTACCAAAAAAAAAAAAAAAAAAACTAGCAAAAAGCCCCGCCCCAACCAGAAGCTTGAAGACATGGATTCTCGTAAGAAATGCTGCATCACCAATGTCTTTGGCAGCACAAAGGGTGGCATTGAGTGAATAAGCAGCCAAAGGGACTCTGAGTCAAACAAGTGATTCAGAAGGCTGCGACTCGGAATGTGAGGACAACTTAGGAACATTTGAAATCCGTTTATTTTGCCTCCATTTATTTTGTTTTCATGTATGCAAAACAGTGGCAACTGTTTCTCAAACCTAAACCTAAAAGAGCAATTTCAGAAATATAAAATACAAACGGTAAGTCATAAGAAAGCGTCATCTCAAGGCTTAATGTCAGCATTTTTCCCCTCGGTGCCACAGAGCGTAATACCGCAGCGTCAGTGGTCCCTTATCTGATGTCACAGACGCAGCCTGACTTACAGTGGTTCAACTGGAAAGTTTTTGACTTGACCCTGGTGTGAAAGTGATATGCTTTCTATAGAAAACCATGCTTTGGATTTTGAATTGTGACCTTTCCCCCAAGCTAACGGTGTAGAGGATGATACTCTGCAGATTTAGGCAGCACAAGTGATTCGCAGCCATCAGTCAGCTCCATGATCACCGGGGGGACCACCAGCACTGTACTGTGTACTGTACTCAACAAATTATATAAGTTATTCAACACTTTCCTATTAAATAGGCTTTGGGTTCTTTGACTTTGCCCACTGCAGACTAAGCTAAGTATTCTGAGCAGGTTTAAGGTGGGCTAGGCTAAGTGATGACGTTCAGAAGGTTGAGAGCATTAAACGTATTTCCTACTCAACCATATTTTCAGCTTATGATGATGGGTTTACTGGAAGAAGCTCCATTGCCGGTGAGGGAGCAGCTGTATTTGTTATTTAATTACCAAAGATTGTTCATGAGGGTGGCAGGCACTGTTTTCTAAGTTGAACATGACATCTGTAGCACCTTTATTGAAAAGAAGGTGGTAGTATAATCCTCACTACTCAAGCACAGAAATTAATTGACACCTGTATCCGGACTTTCACAGAATCTTTACTATGTTAGCAATAAGAGTGCTATTTATGACCCTTTGCTCAGTGCTGGGTACTGTGCTAAGTGCTGTTCCTGCCTTAGAATTCACCTGGCTTCAGAAGAATGTATTCTTGATCACTCTGTCAGGATACCTTTATGGTTGGTCCAAATTGAGCCTTAAAATCTAACAGTCAGGGCTAGGGATGTAGCTCAGTGCTAGAGCGCTTGCCTAGCATGTGTGAGGCACTGGGTTCTATTCTCAGCACCACATATAAATAAAATAAAGGTCCACTGACAACTAAAAAATATATGCATATTTTTTAATCTAACAATCATCCAGTGAAGCCCAAAAAGGAAGATGGATATAGAAGTTACACAGGAGTTGCAGATTTCTGGGTGTTCTCTAATTACACTAAGGGCCAACTCAATCAACTCTGCATCTTCCACATTACTGGAGGTCAGAGCAAACACGAGGAAGAACCCATAGTTGTGCTGGGCATGGCGGCACACACCTGTAATCCCAGCCATTCAAGAGGCTGAGGCAAGAGGATCTAAGTTCAAGGTCAACCTGAGTAATTTAGAGAGACCCTGTGTCAAAATAAAAATAAAAAGGGCTGAGGATGTAGCTCAGTGGTACAGCATCTCTGGGTTCAAACAGAAAGAAGAAAAGAAGGAAGGTAAGGAAAGAGGGAGGGAGGAAAGCCCTGTAGTTGTAGGCCCCCCCTTTCCCCTGAAAATCCTTTATTCTCTCTCCAGACCTGTTAGAAGAATCTCGAGGGGGCTGGTATAGTTTTCAAAAGAGGCACCTGGGGCTGGGGATATAGCCCAGTTGGTAGAGTGCTTGCCTCACATGCACAAGGCCCTGTGTTCAATCCTCAGTACCACAAAAATAATAATAAGCACCTGGGCCAGCAGCTTCAGTACCTCCTAGGAACTTGTTAGAATACAAATTCGTGGGCCCCACCTGCTGCCAGATGAGAAGTTCTGGGGTTAGGGCCCAATAATCTGGACTTTATCAAGCCTAACAGTAGGTTCTAAAACCTGCCGAAGTTTGAGAACCACTGAACTAGGCTAAGAATTTGGATAGGATCCTAAGGTTATTGTTCCTTTTTGGAAATGTGTTACAACTGTATTTCAAATTCAATGAAAAAAAAATCTTTGTTTTCACATTTTATTATACATGGACTGTCTTTGAGCATTTATATATTTAAAAGCATGAGAATCCTAGCCTAAAATTCTGATCCTATTCTCCAACTTAACATGGGCTAAAAATAATTTTCCTTAAAAAGTTTGTTAATCTCAAGTGTTTGGTATATTAAATTGTACCGTATTAGACCACAAAGGCTTTTTGAAAAGTATTCACTTCAGTATTGCACAAATATGCTATACAGTATTGCTAAAACTGTTCTAGAAAATGCCTTGGGACATTTATTTGTTGTACATGTATGTTGCTAAAATTAATACAGTTGTTAAAAATCATGTTTTAATTTGTTGACTCTAATAAAAAAAAATTAGCAAAAAATTATTAAAGTGAATAAATAAAGAGTGAAAATACTCCCAGCTCTTGAAAGTCTTAATTCAGTTTTTAAAATATTTCTTTCCCTACTAATATTTTGATTCAATATTTGGTCTGGAGAAGGGAGAAATTTGTTTAGGCCAGCATTTCCCCAACAGTATTCCAGAGAGATGCCAAAAGTTGTTCCTCAAAGAAAAGTTTTCTGTGGGGGCTGGGGGCGTACATCTCAGTGATGGAACTCTTGCTTAGCTTAAAGAGGGTCCTAGGTTCAGTTCCTAGCATCACAAAAAAGAAAAGGTTCTATGGAAGATGTATTTGGAGAATCCTGTGATTATATATATGTATGTATTAAACAAAGCCAAGTACAGTGTCACATGCTTGTAATCCTCTTGACTGAAGAGACTGATGCTAGAGGCCAGCCTCAGCAAATAGTAAGGCCCTAAACAACATAGTGAATAAAACCCTTAAACTTTTTTTTTTTTTAAGAGAGAGTGATAGAGAGAGAGAGAGAATTTTTTAATATTTATTTTTTAGTTCTCGGTGGACACAACAACGTTGTTGGTATGTGGTGCTGAGGATCGAACCCGGGCCGCACGCATGCCAGGCGAGCGCGCTACCGCTTGAGCCACATCCCCAGCCCCACCCTTAAACTTTTTAACGGGGCTGGGGGATGCAGCTCAGTGGTAAAGTGCCTCTGGGTCCAATCCCTAGTATCAAAAAAAAAAAAAAAAATGGGAAAAGCCAGGACACACCTGTAATACCAACAACTCAAGCAAGTTCAAGGCTGGCCTGGGCAACTTAGGGAGACCCTGTTTCAAGGTAAAAAGTAAAAGGAACTAAGGATGTATCTCAGTCGTAAAGCGCCAATGGATTCAATCCCCAGTACAAAAATGTGTGTGTGTGTGTGTGTGTGTGTGTGTGTGTGTGTGTGTCTCCAGAAAGGTTGGTAGCACACAGCATTTGTTCACCTTTTTTTAATAAAATAATTTTGGAAATCAACAAAGCTTTGTTAAGGTCCTTTAGTTAAAGACCTTCTAACATTGACATGGAAATAGATGTGTTGTATAGAATCCTTCTTTGTAATGGTGATTTATGCAAAGAAGTTTTATCTGTAAATTCTTTTGATGATTACTTTAGTTTGTAAAATATCCTACAAGCTGGGTTTTGGTATCCTGAAACTAAAATGTAGCCCCTGGGTATATGAAATGTGCACCTCTGTTTTAAATAATTCCTTTCATGTTTTATCAAAACATTGCTCCTAGAATAAGGTGTTTTTAGCAATTTAATAAATATAAAATAAGCAGGACAGATATGGTTCAAATTAAAATCTTTGTTAAATATTTATTTCAATGTTGATAATAGGCAGAGGCAGCCAGTTGACATTATGACTTAACTAGTGATAAGATAAATTTATTTCAATTATTCATGTTTTCTCAGTGAATATTTATTGAATATAATGTTATATTATGTTTTGCTCAATAAGGAGGAGCACTAAAAAGAAGTACATATGCTACTTTTTTGTTGCTACATGACAAAAATATTCGCACACAGATGTTTTAAACAAGACCAAATCCAGAAAATTCCCAAATCTGAAACACGTCTGGCCCAAGCATTTCTGATAAGGGACGCTCAACCTGTGTTAGGTACAGTGGCCTCACAGCCAAGGAATGGTCCACCGTGCTTCGTGGGTCACCAAGGATGGCTCAGAGGAGGTCACACTTGAGCTAGACGTGAAGAATGCGCAGTCAGTTCTCCAGGAGAACGTCCAGGGTCGGGATGGACAAGGAGAAATTCTAGGCACAGGCGAAGGCCACCGTGTGGTCTCTTTCAGGAAATGCTGGCTCTTCCTGGTAGTTCTGTGTGACTGTGGGACCCAAGAGGTGCTCAGGGGGATGAGGCTGAGCGTGGAGGAGGGGCGGACAGGGCAAGTGCTGTGTTGGCCACATTACATTGTTATATTGTACTCGTGTACAGATCCTACCGTTATGTAAATATAATGCACCAATAAAAAAAATATGGAAAAGGAAAAGAGACAAGACTGGAGAAGTAGCCAGAAATCCAATCATCGAGCGTCTTGCATGGCACAATAACCACTTGGGATTTCTCCCATTAGTAGAGAATCCACTGAATTACTTTAAACAGGAGAATCACCTGGTCGGAGTTGTATCCCCCAAAAGATAATTTCAACAGTAGGGTGGAGGATGTACATATCAATGGGGTAATATGGTGTTTCGATACACATATATATTGTGTAATGTTATATCAGGTTAAACATACCTACTAAAACGTTTTTCATTTCATTTTGGTAAAAACTTTCAAAATCCTAGCTTTTTGAAATGTCCAGTACATTATCCTTCTATTCACCCTACTATGCAATAACACACCAAAGCATCCTCCTTCTATACAGATAAAACTTAGTACTCATTGATCCACCTCTTCCCATCTCTTCCCCAACCCCCGGATGCCCCCCGCCTCTGGTAACCCCCATCATACTCTCAACTTCTGAGCTCAACGTTTGTAAGAGTCCACACCTGAGGATGTGAGGGCACTCTGCCTGCAACATCTGTCACCCCATTGGTTGACAGCATTGATTCAGCTGATCTGACAGGTGTCCCTTCCTTCCTCACCGCTCCACCTGCATCCCTCCTAAAGCTGCCGGCTGGGTTAAAGAGGATGACCTTCTTGATAAAGAAGGACCATTCTTTGGTCAGTTGTATACGAGTAGCTGCCTTCCCCTGCCAGGACCTCCAAACAAACTCTCAAGATGGCACCTGTGAGAGAAGTCAACACAGTACGGGGTCTTTCTGTGCCTGGCTTACTTCACTAAACATAATTATTTCCAGTTCCATCTGTGTTGTAGCAAATGACACAATTTCTTTTTTTTTTTTTAGGTCCATACTTTTAGCTTTTTTGTTTTCTGGTGTTTTTTTTTTCCCCCAATATTGGGGATTAAACCCCAGAACCTCATGCAGGCTAAGCGCATGCTCTACCACTGAGCTACCTCAATCAATTTATTTTATTTAATTATTTTGAGACAGGATGTTGCTAAAGTGCCCAGGCTGACCTCAAGCTTGCAATCCTCCTGCTTCAGCCTCCTGAGTTACCATGATTACATTAAACATTTGTGCAATGTGCTATGGAAGCTACAAAAGCTGAGTAGCAATTCCTTTTCATGAGTGTCAAGGCTTCTTGGTAGCTGGATCTCACTCTAAGAAATCACTGGAAGCCACATCACAAAAGGGTATATGACTTAGCTACCAGTTTGTGCATAGTGTTCCATGTATAAACTGAGTGATGGGCCTCCGGAAGCCACAACAGAGAAAACAAGACAAAAAAAATCATAGCTTGAAAGAAAGGAAAACAGGCTGGTAAGTTAAATAACAAATTCCATCGGGATTTATCCTTTTCTCTTTTGTTCCCAAAGGTTTATTCTTTGCAGAACACTTTCATGTGTATTAATCTCATTTTAGCCTTGACACAATCCAGCAAAGGAGGCAAAGTCAGGATCAAAAAGGGGGACAGGATGTGAGGGAGATCTACGATGTTGGACTTTATGACTAGTTAATCGTCTGGTTCAGGTGAGGGAAGACTTGAGTTCGACCCTCCCACTCATTCATTCGCTCGTTAAACCACTCAGGCTGCATATACTTGTTGAGGGTCTGTGCTGTCCTGTCTGTGCACTGGTTCTAGTCATCCAGATTCCTGGCTGGGGCTGCTGGGTAGATGACAGGGCCCTTGCTTGAGGCAGGAAATGGTGAAACGTCTCTGGTACAGGTGGGGATTCCGGGTTCCAGTGGTCTAGTTTCCACCCTGGGGATTCAGGATACCCCTGAGACCTACCCAGGCAAATTGACAAGTAGACAGTTTTACAGTTCATTTTTTTTTTTTTTAGGACAGAAATCTAAGGCATGAAATAGACTCTTATTAGCCTATAGGTGAAAGTCAAACTGAGGTAGATTAGAAGACCTCCAGAGATCTTGGTAATAATATTTAATAATCCAGAACTTCAGTTTCTTATTTCTTTTTTTGTGGTACTAGGATTGAGCAAGGTACAGGACCTTGGACATGCTAGGCAAGTACCCACCACTGAGTTATATCAGAACTTCATGGACAAAGAAGACAGTACCTGCATCTCAGTGTGGTCTTAGGAATGTCAAGGGGCCTTGAATACAGCCCTGGGTTGCATACCCTGGAAATGAATATCTCATCAGTACACTGTGTGTCTCCAATCTCCCTATTGGGTAAGCAAATTCCTCAAAGAAAACCAAAGTTTTGCACTCATATTCCTCCATTATCTCATTATCTTCACATCCCCAGGCAAAAGCCTGGAGTTAAACATGAATGGGTCTTTTTTTTTTTCTTGGACCAGGGATTGAACCCAAAGGCACTTGACCACATAGCCACGTCCCCAGCCCTTTTTTTGTATTTCATTTAGAGACAGAGTCTGGCTGAGTTGCTTACAGACCTCACTTTTGATGAGGCTGGCTTTGAACTCAAGAACCTCCTGCCTCAACCTCCTAAACCGCTGGGATTTCAGGTGTGCGCCACCACACCGGCACGCATGAGTCTTGATATCCAGCCTTTGATTAGAAAATAAGAATATTGGGTTAATTCATAAATAGACTTTAGATGTGCAAAGGCGTATCTGATCAGGAACGGAGGGCCAGGAAGATAAAGATGCAGAGCAGATGGTTGCACCATTGTCGAGCTTGGCTTCTGGAAGCACAGCTAATGAGTGGTTAAGGATTAACCTGACAGCGTGTCTCCACATCTTCTGGCCATTGAAGAGTGAAGGGGAGGGGAAAGTCAGAGAAATCTGAGAGAAAAACTCAAGCTATGATTAGGAAAGCCCCTGACTGTCAAAATGAAAGATTGGGGGATGGGCGGGAAGCCAGAATACTTTTAGAAAAATATTCAAAGCAAAATTAGAGGAGACTAAATTGAGAAGCCCTGTCTTCATGGAGTGAGGGGTGAAGAAGTAGCAAAGAGGTATTTTCAAAATCTGCTTTTTTCGTTATTTTCATCTCCATCGAATATGGTGTAAAAATGACTTTTTTAGATTGATCTTTATTTTTTGGGTGATGTTACTATAACAAACTCCAGGATTAGCACCCGATAAGGAACACATTTGCACTCCACTTTTAATTTTTTTTTGTACAGTATGATGAGAGAGGTTGCTCTGTGCCACCCTACTGGATTTTTATGGCGCTTTTATTTTTTTTTTCTTGTGGTGGGGGTGGGTACTGAGGATTGAACCCAGGGGTGCTCAACCACTGAGCCGCATCCCCAGCCCCACCATTTTTTTTTCTTTTTTTTTTTTTTTGTATTTTGTTTAGAGACAGGGTCTTGCTGAGTTGCTAAGTTGCTGAGGCTAACTTCGAACTTGCAATCCTCCTGCCTCAGCCTCCCAATCTCCCTGGGATTACAGGGGTGCACCACTGCACCTGGCTTTTTATGGCTCTTGTAAACTGGTGACTGGATGCATAGTCACTCTCTCAGCTGGGTGAAGGGAGCCACAGGTCCGGATCCTAGGCATCTCCCAGGCCACTGGAGAAGACAACCTTGGGTTCCAGGTGCTACCTCTAAATGCCTGTGTTCTGTGCTGAGTCCTCCACCCAGCTGGTGGGACCAGGGTTTATCACACAGGGGGGAACACTGAGGCTCAAAGGTTGACCAGGAAGTAGCCAGTTAGTCACTAAGTGGCCAGTGAGAGGAGGAGTTGAAATCACAGGGGACTGGGAGAGAACTCAGTAGGGGTCTTGGAGAAGTTCATCTTGCAGGGGGATGTGCTCCTCTCGCCGTGGGGTGGGTGGGGAGTCGGAGCTGAAGCAGTGAGGTCAGAAGGGCCTCCTGGGACCTGCCGAAGAATCTGGACTCTTACTTCGAATGTGACAGGAAAGCCCCTGAACAAGAGTGTGGGCAAGTACCCTGCTCTCCTGGCTGTGGGGGAGCCCTTCTCTAAAAGACTGAGTGACTTGGAAAGTGGGGGGCTCTGTTCATCTTTGTGTGGCCCCTGTTTTCCTGCAAACCTTCCCTGAGCACCTTCTGGGGCTGGGGGTGCAGAGAAACAAGCCCCAACCTCTCTGCCTCAGAGAAAGAGTGGTCCACGCAGCTGCACCCCCCAGAAGGGCCCAGGCAGAAAGGGACCCTGGGAGCCTAGAGGAGCACCACCCAGCGGGGAGGCGGCCAGTCACAGCAAATTCCCAGAAGGAGGTGAGGCTTGGACCAGAGCCTTCTGTTAGCCAGGCAGAGCCGAGCGGGAAGGGCAGGCCGGGAGGCAGAGGTGGTGGCTGGGGGGTGTGCGGATGGGTGGCATCTGGGCGTGGGGGAAGAAAGAGGCAGGATGGCCGTCGGGAGGTGGTGGTGGACGCCTCGGCCTGGGACCAAGAGGAACGCATCTTTGTGTTCACCTGGAGGAAAAGAAGCGAGGGGCAAGTGACGACAGGTAGGTTTGCAGAGAGGTCGGTGGTAGGTTCGGTGATCCTTCCCTCAGTCCATCAGTCCACAGCGCATGCCGCATGGGGACATCCTCACACCTGGGAGCCCGTGGTCCCCGTGGGGCTAAATCGGAGCTGGAAAAGGTCCTGTCACCTCGTATTTTTGCGGGACTTGAACGTGCGCTCAGTGGTGTTTGCAAAAAGAGGAAATCGGCTCGGGACACTTTCCTCAGAATGTCTCCTAGTTGCTGGGTGGCAGGCCACTGTGGATCCTCAGCACCATTCTCTAGTGGCTCTGGGGACACAACTGCCTATTCCTCAGCCTGGTCCCTGCCCCTTCTCCCTCCCCAGCCAGGTGCCTTTCAGTCCAGAAGCTAGAAAGACGGTCACCAGATACTAAATGCTCCCCACCCAAGTCCAGTCGCAGCCCCCGGGCCATGATCCACTGTCCTCCCAAACCTAGGAGGACACTAGGAGCCGGCACTACCTCCCCCTCTTGGATCTCCCCGTGGAGGCTGTAGTTCTGTGCAATCTGCCTCCTTGCGAAGGGAGTGAGGAGGTAGGTGGGAGCCTTGTGGGCTGCGCCCAGGGGCTCAGGAGGCTGAGGCAGGAGGATCACAAATTCAAAGCCAGCCTCAGCAACTAAGCGAGGCGCTAAACAACTCAGTGAGACCCTGTCTCTAAATAAAATACAAAATATGGCCAGGGATGTGGCTCAGTGGTTGAGTGCCCCTGAGTTCAATCCCTGGTTCAAAAAAAAAAAAAAAAAGAGGTGGGTGGGTTGGCAAAAGCAGGCCTATAGAGGTCCTTCCTCACCAAGTCATTTGAACAGGACTGGCCATGTGTGGATGGACAGTGGAAGCTAGAGGACAGCTAGGTGGCTTTTGTTATACTCCTCTCTCTCTGCCTTCACATGTTGGCATTTTCCATAATAAAAAGTTGAAAAACCAAATAATTTGGGCAGAGGGTGTGCATCAGTGGCAGAGTGCTTGCATAGTATGTTCCGTCCTCAGCACCACAAAAAAAATAAAAGGTATTTAGAAAAAGCTGAATTTTCAATAATACTGGGTTTTTGCCAGCTAATTTGATCACTTACGTTATTTACCACTGTAAAAACAAAGCAAGAAGCATCTCGCTAGAATACGGGTGGACTGACCCCCCCCTCCCCTCTGGCCTCCAACTCTAGTGTAACCCTGGTGTTTCCCTCCTGGTTTTAACCATCTACCTAAAATTTCATGTCTCAGAGCATGCTTTGCTCCGTGTCCCACAAGGCCACACTCTAAGGAAGATGCAGTTTATACCTGACCCCCACCTTCCCTGAACCTGAGCGTTTCTTTCCACCCGAGCTGTGACTTTGGTGGGTTGGGAGTTGCTGGTTGTCATACTTGTTTTTAAATTATGTTAAACACTCCCCCCCACACCACCACCTTTTTTTTTTTTCTTTTTCTTTTTCTGTTTTCTTTTTTTCTTGGTCTAGCTTTTTCAATAAGTCTCCTAAGGCATCTCTAGCCCCCAAAAGATGCTCAAGAAACACAATAAGCACGAAGAACAGATTTCAGCTGTATAAGATTATCCTGGGTTGAGTCCACATTGCCATTAAGGTGCTTCAAGACAAAGTAACTTTATGAATAGAAGATAAGACATCGACTCACAAGAATGGCAGCTGTCTTGAGGACAGCCTTTGTCCCAAGCTGGGATGGGGTCATTTACATGTATTCTTGGAACTGTCCTTCCCTCCAGGCCTCCCCCTCTCCTCCCACTCCACCCTGCGAAATCCATTAAAAAAAAAATATATATATATATATATATATATATATATATATATATATATATATTAGTTGTAGATGGACATAATATCTTTTTTTTTAATTTACTTATTTATTTGTATGTGGTGCTGAGGATCGACCCGGTGCAAGGCAAGCACTGACCTCTGACCTCCAACCCCAGCCTCCAAGTCCAGCTATCTGAAGACATAAAATCACTCCCAGTCTGATTGACCCATCTCCCAATGTGTCTGCCCAGCTTCCTCCGCCCTCCTGGAAGCCTTCCTGGACCCCCTCAGCAATGCGGGTTTCTCTGTGGGGCTCCCAGAGCATCAGTGTATGTACACCTTTATTATGGCTTCCCTACTATAAGTTCCCTCCTTGACCACGGCAATACCTGTGCACGGCACTGAGGAGGGTCCCCAAAGCCTAATGGAACCAGAAATATTGTACCCCAAATAAACAGCTGATTAAAAAAGGCCCTGGGCTTGCAACAGATGGATTACTTTCCTAATAGAAGAGGAATAGTCTCTATAAGATAAAGGTTGGGATATAATAATTTATTGTATGATTGATTCATTATTATTTATTATTTATTTGTACCCTTTCACCATGTGCCTACTAGGAGTCACCACAATGATAAACACTTCTCCTACCTCATTTATGTTTTTTCTTTTTTTGAGAGAGAGAGAGAGAGAATTTTTTTAATATTTATTTTTTAGTTCTTGGCAGACACAACATCTTTGTTGGTATGTGGTGCTGAGGATCGAACCCAGGCCGCACGCATGCCAGGCAAGTGCGCTACCCCTTGAGCCACATCCCCAGCCCAATTTTTTTTTTTCTAAACTTTTTTTTTTTTTTTTTTTTAATACTGAGGATTGAACCCAGAGGCCCTTTACCACTGAGCTATATCTCCAGGCTGGCCTCAAATTTATAATCCTCCTACCTCAGCCTCCAAAGTCACTGGGATTACAGGCCTGTGCCACCACACCCAGCTACCCTGAACTTTTATCCATTTACTTTTCTCCCCCCCTGTTGTCATTCCTCTCACATCTCATCAAGTCATTAACAAGTGTGGACTCAGCAGTTTGTCTGTTTTTAAAGCCCACCTCTGCCTCTTCTTAATTTATTCCTTGAGAGAACAAATTACCAACCTCCGGGCCTTAGTATCCACTCTCTAAAGTGGTTCTGACTCTAGTAAATATTTGGTGAGATTTTGAGGACTTCAAGAGGTACTTCTTAAGCACTGGCACAGTGTCTAGCACATAGTAAAACTTACATAACTGTTACCTATTAATAAGTACTTATTTCAAGATGCCAAAAAATGTTAGTTTTTATGTGTGTTTGCAATATTTGTAGGCTGGGGCTGTGGCTCAGTGGTAGAGCACTTGCCTAGCATATATGAGGCACTGGGTTTGCGTCTCAGCACCATATATAAATAAATGAATATAATAAAATATTTGTTAATTTGGACTCTTAAGACTCTCTGTAAGGGCTGGGATGTGGCTCAAGCGGTAGCGCGCTCGCCTGGCATGCGTGCGGCCCGGGTTCGATCCTCAGCACCACATACCAACAAAGATGTTGTGTCTGCAGAGAACTAAAAAATAAATATTAAAAATTCTCTCTCTCTATCTCTCTCTCTCTCTCCTCTCTCACTCTCTCTTAAAAAAAAAAAAGACTCTCTGTAAGTCAACTAGAGTAACTTCTTTTTGCCTTGAAATCACAGATCACAGGATTATCATAATTTTTTTTTTTTTAAGCATTGCTGGGGATCAAATCCAGGGCCCTGTACCTGCTAGGCAAGTACTCAACCACTCAGCTATATCTGCAGGCCCTTCCATAAATTATGTTAACTGCTATCTTTTAGCACTTTTTCTAAGGAATCTGGCAAGGGACATATTCCTCTCTTTTTAAAACATTAACTACAGGGGTGGGAATGTGGCTCAAGCAATAGCGCACTTGCCTGGCATGCGTGTGGCCCAGGTTCGATCCTCAGCACCACATACAAACAAAGATGTTGTGTCTGCCAAAAAAAACTAAAATAATAAATAAATAAATAAAAATTCTCTCTCTCTCTCTCTCTCTCTCTCTCTCTCTCTCTCTCTCTCTAAAAAAAAAAAAAAAGAAAGAAAATTAACTACAATTTTTTCTATGTTGATAAGCAGAGAGCATGAACAAGGTTTGGTGTTAACCAAAAAATGAAAGTTATATATAGCTTTTTTTTTTTTTTTTTTGTGTGTGTGTGTGTGTGTAACCATAATTAGCTGAGTGGAATTTTAAGTTTAAAATTTTTTATCTATGTATAATTTAAAAATCCACTACCACCAGGTGTGATACCACAACCTATAATTCCAGCAATTTGGGAGACTGAAGCAGAAGGATCCCAAGTTCAAGGCCAAGCTCAGCAACTAAGGGAAACCCTGTCTCAAAATAAAACATAATTTTGAAAAGAGCTGGGGATGTGGCTCAGTGATAAAGCACCCATGAGTTTAATCCCCAGTATCTAAGGGAAAACAAAATTCCACTTATCTAGATTGTGATATTGGTTGTACAACCCTGAAACTATGCTAAAAATTTTTAATTGCCTACTTTACACAAGTGAATTTTATGTCATGTATCCACATACACACAGCAAGTACACTCTATCTGAATAAATTCTTAATACCTTTAAAATCGTATGGAAGGTATTCTATGTAAGTAGACAGAGGCCTGGGGCAGGGGCTCAGTGGTAGAGCACTTGCCCAGTATGCCTGAGGCCCAGGTTTCAATCCTCAGCATGACAAAAATAAAATGAATCACCAGTAAATTAACACTATCTAGAGGAAACCACATTGAATTGTGTAACAGGAATGATTAATCACAAGGAGAAAACTGAGATGGGGAATAGGAAAAGGAGAACAAGTTAGATTTCTTTCTTTTTTTGTTTTTTAATATTTTTTTAGGTGTAGGTGGACACAATACCTTTATTTTATTTATTTATTTTTATGTGGTTCTGAGGATCGAACTCAGGGCCTTGCACATGCTAGGGAAGCGCTCTACCGCAGAGCCACAACCTCAGCCCTGATTTCTTTATTCTGTGTGATTCTGTATCTGAATTCATTTTACAATGAGCATGTATATTGCTTTTACGATATTCTTGGTCTGTTTTGTTCATTGCTATAATCTTTGAACCTAAATGAGTGCCTGAATACAGCATAGGCTTCACTAATATTTTTCAAATAAGTAAATTATATAGTACATATGCATAAAAATATATAAATATGTACGTGTGTGTGTGTGTGTGTTTAGTACTGGGTATTGAACACAGGGGTGCTTTACCCCTGAACTACATCCCCAACCCTTTTTATTTTTTATTTTGAGATAAGAGTCTTACTAAGGGCCTTACTTAGGGCCTCACTAATTGCTGAGGCTGGCCTCAAACTTATCATCCGCCTGTCTCAGCCTCCAGAGAATTGATTATATTTTTTATGAATGATGTTTTAAATGTAAAAAATAAACAAATTAAGTGCACAATAACTTGGCTGGTTTGTGTATGGCTAACTCAAATCTTCTAATTTTTAAAATCCACTTCAAAGATAGATTTATAGAAGTGATACTTTTCAGCAATTTGAGAACTATTCTTGGAATACTCTGAATGGGTTCTGGCTTTAAAAATCCAAGCTCTAAATTTTATTTTTGGCTGCATAATTTGGCCACGAAAAGAGTTTTTCCAGTATATCTTTTAATCAATCTGTTAAAAAGCATGTATCATAATTTATTTTTCCTATATGATAAAATGAAATGTTATAATTGAAGCAGTATGTTATACGATGATTTAAATTATCTGGTTGACGTGATTTTTAGACAGTTATGGACAAGTTTGTTGGTTGTTTGACAGGTTAAAATTTGTATTTGAACCCCCCCCCCAATTTTTTTGTATGCCTATTAAGGTAAATACTTGTTGATACATACACAAAATGCTGAAATAATATTGTTTATATTACTGGTTAAATCTGGTTACTAATCATGTGGTGCTTATTTATAATATCTGACATTTTATTTTGCTATGTGAAATTGAAGTTATTTGTTTTATGTAATTAATTTAATTATTTCGTGGTACCGGGGAGTGAAACAGGGCCCTATATGTGCTAGGTAAGTGTTCCTCCACTAGACTACACCTCCAGCTCTTTTTATTTCGTTTTGAAACAGGGTCTCATTAAGTTGCTGAGGCTGGCCTCAAACTTGTCATCCTCCTGCTTCAGCCTCCTGAAGAGCTGGGATCATAGTGTACACCACAACACCAGCTATTTTTTTTAATGCATTGATGATAAATATATTAAATAATATCTTGATTTTAATCGTGCCTTCTAAAAAAAGTTTCTGAAACTTTTCAGAGGCCATGAACCCCATAAGTATTTGAAGAAAGCAATGAACCTTTGCACTGGTGAAAGGCATACCTTTGAGGATGGTTCCAAGGTATTTCCACATCCAAATTTCCATACGCATATTTAACCTGAAAGCAGGTAATTTGACCAATACTCTTAGTGTTTATATTCACGTTTAACCTGTGGTCTTCAAGGTATCCAGTCCCTTTATTAGACTATCAGCCAATTTGCTTCTATCTTATGAGGACACAAGTGTGCCTCTGAGATGATTGACAGATGGGCTTCAGGTTTACCTTAACTGGACTGGGGGTGTAACTCAGTGGTAGAGCACTTCTGGAAAACCCTGGATGCAGTCCTCCGAGCAGTAAAATAAACAAACAAGCAAATAAACAAAAACCTTCCCTAAATCCTAATAGCTGGGGGCAGAGTTTAGTGAGTTTGGGGGTTGTTTTCTCTTGTTGTTATTGTTTTAAGTGAATTCAGCACGTTTGGGGATTATTCCATGTTCTTAAAAAATTATTAATAGGTGATGTAACTAACACCTTGACCTCTCAAGGTTCCTGTGCTCCTAAGAAGTCCAAGAACAGCAACTACGGTTTTTAAGAAGACGAGGTAATCTACAATTAATGAAGTGTAATTTCTTAGACTCTGCGCTTCTGCGAGAACAAGAAAGGGTTTTGTGGTTTCTAATGTGGTTTGGGGAATGCTCAGGATAATGGAAAGATCAGTGCTGGGTCAGACTGTGTGGCTGCCTGGGAGACAGTGATACAGAGAGAAACTCAATTTGGAACACGAGAAAAGGGGAAGGCACCAAATGGAGGGTGGGTGCAAGCTGCAATTGTGTGTGTCTCTGCAAATTGAGACTTTCTGGTAGAAGTACTATCTGGACTCAGAACTCAACACCTCTGTCTTTCAGTTGTAATGAGTGGGGAAAGGAAGAAATTGGGATGATCTTCAGGGTGCAGAGTTGGCTGACACACTTTGCCTAGATTTGTGGTATTTGGAGCAAGAATTGTTGGAATGGTGTCCTACTGTCTATTAGTCAGTTTTCCCTTACTGTAATAAATATCTAAGATAATCAACTTATAAAGACAAAAAAGGTTGTGAGCTAAGGTTTTGGAGTCCATGATTGGTTGGCCCCCTTCCTTGTAGGCTGGCGCGGACATGAAGTGGAGCCACACTGCTGACCTCATGGCCAGAAAGCAAAGAGAAAGTCGAGCAGGGTCTCTAAGTCCCCTTCAAGGACATGCCCCCAGGGACCTGAAGATCTCCCACTAGGCCCCACCTGGAAATTGCACCACCCTGAGGAACAAGCCTTTGCATATGGACCTTCAGGGGATGCTTAAGGTTTGTTTATTTATTCGGCAGTACTGGGACTGGACCCAGGGAGGCTCTACCACTGAGCTACATCTCCAGCCCTTGATTTTGTTATTTTGAGACAAGGTCTAAGTTGCCAAGGCTGGCCTTCAACTTGCAACCCTCCTGCCTCAGCCTCCCGAGTTGCTAGGATTTTATGCGTGTGCACCACTGCACCCAGCGGAGGAACACTTAAGATCCACTCAGACTGTAACAGGGCTTCACTTGATGCTTTGACTACACCCCTTGTGGCTTCGAAACTTCCAGGTTTTTTCCCTTTTTCCTAACCCTTCTTCTCCCTGACCTTCTCCTCCCTGACCTTCTCCTCCCTGATCTTCTCCCTGATCTTCTCCTTCCTGATCTCTCCTCCCTAATCTCACTTTCTCTGAATCTTATCTTTAACCCCCCACCTTCCTGCTGATGGGCAGAATCGCAGCCTTTGGGACAGGAATCCCCAGTGTTTCTCTTTGCTTGCAAAGCAATAAACTGTCTCTTTCCCTTTTCTCAAAACTGTGTCCTCGTTATTGGATTGGCATCAGGGACAAGGACCGGAACTTTGAGCCACAAAACTATAGCACGCTCCATAACTAGACCTGGATGGGGGAGAGGGGAGGGGACAGTGAGGAAGACCTGGGAGGAGAGCACCGCCACCCACCTCTCCCAAGACCCCAGCAACATGGACCCCAGCCCCGCCCACTCCTGCTGGGTCCCAACAGGGTAAGGAGAAGCCTGGGAGAGCACAAACTGCAAAAGAAGGCCATTGAATTTGCCTAACAAAAGTCCTCATTGACCTTCGGAGAATATGGTTTTGTGTATTTTTCGTGTTAATGAAAATAGACTAGACGGTGGATCTAAAAATGGAATCAGTGAGGAATAATCCTGTGAGGCACTCAGCTGCGGGCAGAAAGAGAGAGGGATGGATGGGTGCAGGGCACCCTCCACATTGAAGGGTCCTGGTTATATTGAAAGGCCAAGAGGAAAGAACCCATTGAAAGAGAAAAAAATAATAATAATAATGGACAAAGAAGAGGTGACGGGGATCAGAGTCTATTTACAGATGAAGGAAGAAAGGTGGGGCCGGGGAGGGATGGATTTCCTGGGGGGAGCGTGTTTTTGCTTTCTGTTCTTTGCCATGGATGGAACCCAGCGTCTCCTGCAAGCTGAGCAAGCACTTTACCACTAAGCTAAACCCCCAGCCCCAATTTCTGAAAAGAGAATAGAAGAGACACTGGATGTTTCTAGGAATGTTTCAAATATGAGTGGAGCCTGGTATGGAGGCACACGTCAGTGATCCCAGAGGCTCAGGAGGCTGAGGCAAGGGGACTGAGAGTTCAAAGCCAGCCTCAGCCATTTAGTGAGGCCCTAAGCGACTCAGTGAGATAATCAACTTATCTAAATAAAATACAAAATAGGGCTGGGGATGTGGCTCAGTGATTGAGTGCCCCTGAGTTCAATCCCTAATACCCACCCCCAAAAAGAAATTAATAGTGTGTGTGTGTGTGTGTGTGTGTGTGTGTGTTGCAGGAGTGTGGGAAGTCCCCAAATCACTCCACAAGAGTGTGTTCTCTCCAGTGACTCCCAAGTTTCAAGGAAATTTGCCTGGGAAAGCAATCCTCCTCTTTGCCCACTAAATATATTGTATTTTACTTCTGAAAACCCAACCACCAAGATGCAGTGCCTCTTTTATAAAGAATCTTCTCCCTGACAGCTACTAGAGCCGGTCAGCTGGAGCCCGGCTCTTGGTCCCCTCCCTCACCTTCTTTGGAGAGGCTCTGGTTGACGCTCAGGTCTGGACCCTGGGAGCTGGACAGAAGCGCACTCCCTGGGCACGTGTCCTCACCACAGTGCCCACAGCTATCAGGGAGGGGGCTGGCGGCGCAGGGAGGGACAGGTGCCAGCGGTGCCCCCGGGCAGGTGTTGGAAGCCGTTATTTATTGGGGTTGGCCTTTGGTAAGCAACCGATAGGAGACCAGAGGGAGGAGCCCTGCAGGGACGGCCACAAACCTGAGTCCACAGGCCGCTCAGTGAGGAGCCAGCCCTCCTGACCCCACTCTCCCCCTCCTCTGTCCACCCCTTCACACGGCTGGTGGTGCCACAGAGCCGAAAACACAAGCAAAGACAACCCCTGGATGTTGGAATTGACTCCACGTTAATACTTATCAGCACTGAAGCCAAGAAGGTCCCAGGCCTGTTAGGCTGTTAATGGAGGTGAAGGGCAGAGCAAGCCGGCCGCAACTGCAATGCACGCCTGCAATCCCAGCCTCCGGGGAGGCTGAGGCAGGAGGATGGAGGGTTCAAAGCCAGCCTCAGCAACTTAGCAAGGCCCCCACCCCATCCCGTACCTTCCGGCTAGAAAGTCACCGTCTGATTTAGGCATCTCATTTTGAGGACATGGGTCAACTGGACCATGATCACACATGAGCAACGGCCCAGGCACCACACTCTGAGAAGTGATTTGGAGCCTAGAAAAGGAAGACCTGATGGGGTCCTTAGATTTACAGAGTGTTGCCTGCCACATGGATGAGAGAAGTATCCTTATTTGCCTTAGAGGGCAGAATCAGGATGGGTGGGAAGAAGTGACCAGTATATTTTTATTCCAAAAATACATTTTAATAAATTTAGAAAGAAATTCCTGGTCAAAAATAGAATGGACTGGATACAATGGTACATGCCTGTCATCCCAGCTACTCAGGAGGCTGAGGCAGGAGGATTGCAAGTTTGAGGCCAGTCTCAGCAACTTAGAGAGACCCTGTCTCAAAAAAAGGACTGGGGTGTATCTCAGTGGGGTATATTTCAACCTCCTAGCTGCACCCCCAGCCCTATTTTTGTATTTTAATTAGAGACAGGGTCTCACTAAGTTGATTAGTGTCTCCCTAAGTTGCTGAGGCTGGCTTTGAACTTACCATCCTCCTGCCTCAGCCTCCCAAGCCACTGAAGGATTACAGGGGCGTGTGCCACCATGTGGGGCAAGGATGAACCTTGAAGGAGCTGGGGATTAGCTTTGTGGCCAAGCGCTTTCTTAGCATGCACAGGGCCCCAAGTGTGATTCTCAACCCTGGGAAAAAGTAAATAAAAGGAAGATCCATGAAGACACGGCAAGTGACATAAGCCAGTCACAGAAGGAAAATACTGTGTCATTTCACTTATAAGGAATACATATGAAGTAGAATACTTACGTAGTCTTTATGTGCTATCACCTGAATTAGGGGCACACTATCTCTGAGCCACATCCCCAGCCCTTTCTATTTTTTATTTTGAGAAAGAGTCTTGCTAAGTTACTTTGGGCTTCACTAAAGTTGCTGAGCCTGGCCTCAAACTTGCAGTCTCCTGCCTCAGCCTCCTAAGGGTTTGAAATTACAGGCGTGTGCCACTGTGCCCATCCAGAGATTTTTTTTAATGCATGTATTTATTTATTTAGGTACTGGAGATTGAACCCAGGAGAACTTTACCACTGAGCTGCCTTCTCAGCCCTTTTTATTTTTTATTTTGAGACAGGACCTGGCTAAGTTGCTGAGGCTAGTCTTGAACTCACAATCCTCCTGCCTCAGCCTCCTGAGTCACTGAGATTACAGGTGTTCACCGCCTGAATAGCTAGAGATTCCTTAAATAACTTCTTCATTGGGCTGTATACAATAAATTACACTTGTTCAAAGTATATATACTATTCCAAACATTTTCACAGATATACACATCCATAAGCCCACCACAGCTAAGGTTCAGGACATTTCTGTCAACCCCAAAGTTTTCTCATCCTTCACACCTGTACACCTTTGCCCCAGACAATGACTGATCTACTTTCTGTTACTTATAAATTCGTTTGCATTTTATAGCATACAATATGTAAAACTTTTTGTATCTGATTTATTGCACTCAGCATAATAATTATGTAGGGAACCATTCACATTTTTGTGGAGTATTTGTAGCTATTTCTTTTCATTACAACTGATATCTCATGAGCATCTCATATGGATATTCTGATATTGATGGATCTATTCATCTGTTGTCGGGCATTTGCTTTGTTTCATTTTTTTCGTGGGGGGCAGAGGGTACTGGTGATTGAACCCAGGGCACTTGTCCACTGAGCACATCCCCAGCCCTGTTCTGTATTTTATTTGAAGACAGGATCTCACTGAGTTGCTCAGGGCCTGGCTTTTGCTGTGGCTGGTTTGAACTCACAATCCTCCTGCCTCAGCCTCCCAAGATGGTGGAATTACAGGTGTGGGCCACTGTGCCTGGCTTTGTTTCAGTTTTGATTGTTGCAGATGAAGCTAACGTTCTTGCCCAGGCCTCTGTGTGGACATCTAACATTTGTCTTGGATGTGTACCTAGTGATGGAATGATAAAATTGAGTGATAAATATATGTTTAACTTCTAAAATAACTGTCACTCCTCCAAAGTGGTGAACCATAAAGATGATTCCACATCTTCATCGACACTTGGCAGTATGAAGGTTTCGACTGTAGCCATTAGTGGTATCTGATTGGGGTTTTAATTTGTGTTCGCCTGATGTCATGATTTCCAAGCTTCTCTGCTTATCATCCATCCTTATAACTTCTTTTGTAAAGTGTCTGTTCAAATTTTTTGCCCATTTTAAAAATTGCATTTTTTTGTCAAGTATGGTGACACATGTCTGTAATTCTAGAGACTCTGGAGGCTGAAGGAGGAGGATCTCAAGTTCAAGGCCAGCCTCAGCAATTCAGGAGACCCTGTCTCAAATTAAAAAGGGCTGAGAATGTAGTTCAGTGGCAAAGTTACCCCTGGGTTCAATCCTCAGTACCAAAAAAGTGAATAAAATAAAATATTTGTCTATGTACTAGTCCTTTATATATTGCAGATAGCAACCATTTATCAGATTTATGTATTGTAAATATTTTTCTATCCTGTGTTATCTTATCATTTTTAAATACTGTCTTTCTAAGTGCAAATTTTAATTTTAGATAAATAGTTTATTAATTTTCTCATTTATAAAAGTTTGTTTTTTGTGTCCTAGGGTTTCTCCTCTGTTTAATTCTAGGAGTTTTTTAGTCTTAGGTTTTATATTTAGGTCTGTCATTCATCCTGATAATTCTCATATCCAGTGGGAAGGAAGGATCAATGCATTTCTTTTTCCATGACTATCCAGTTTTAGCACAATTTGTTGAAAATACTTTTTTCCCTGTTGAATTGTCTTACGACCTTTGTTGAAAATCATTTGACCATCAGTGTGGGACTATTTCTGGAGTTTCTTTTCTGTTCCAGGTAGAAGTATATAGTGGAGGGCTGGGGATGTGGCTCAAGCGGTAGTGCGCTCGCCTGGCATGCGTGCGGCCCGGGTTCGATCCTCAGCACCACATACAAACAAAGATGTTGTGTCTGCCGAGAATTAAAAAATAAATATTAAACTCTCTCTCTCTCTAAAAAAAAAGACCTAAGAGTTAGAAGAGACTGAGAAATTCTATTTAAAAAAAAAATTTTTAGTTGTAGATGGACAGATGCCTTTATTTTATTTGTTAATTTTTTTTTTTTAATGTGGTGCTGAGATTGAACTGAGTGCCTCTGTCATGCTAGGCAAGTGCTCTGCCACTGAGCTACAGCCCCAGTCCCAAGAAATTCTATTTTAATATAGCAGAGTATATTGAAGAACATGTATTCAGAAGCCCAGGGAATCTGTGAGCCCAGGTATTCTGGTTTTCTGATTGAGGCACATTTTTGGAGAATGTTAATCTCTGTTCTTTATCTTTGTGTGTGTATGTGTGTGTGTGTGTGTGTTATGTGCAAGTGCATGCGCACACACAAATGAGCACACACTTGCATGTGTTAGGAATCAAACTCAAGGCTTCTTGCATGCTAAAGAAGCACAGTCCCACTGAGTTATACCCTCAGCTCCTCTTGTTCTTTATCTTATTGAAAGGTATACATGCTATTAGCATACATAATAACAATTGCTTAGGAATGCATACCTAGCTAGGTGTGGTGGTGCATGTGTATAATCCCAGCTACTCTTGGGAGGCTGAGGCAGGAGGATAGCAATTCTGAGGCCAGACTTAGCAACTGAGCAAGACCCTCTCTGAAAATAAATTAAAAGGCAAGGGATGGGGCTGGGGATGTGGCTCAAGCGGTAGCGTGCTCGCCTAGCGTGCGTGCGGCCCGGGTTCGATCCTCAGCACCACATACAAACGAAGATGTTGTGTCCGCTGAGAACTAAGAAAAAATAAATAAATATTAAAAATTCTCTCTCTCTCTCTCTCTGTCCCCCTCTCTCTCTCACTCTCTCTTAAAAAAAAAAAAAAGGCAAGGGATGTAACTCAGGGGTAGAGTGTCCCTGGGTTCAATCCTCAGTACAAAAAAAAAAAAAAAAAAAGATATCAACCTGGAATATCTACCCCTGGGATTTACCCATGTAGTGAGCCTGCATCCTCAAGTCACTCAAAAAATGTATTTAAGCCTGGCATGGTGGTGCACACCTGTAATCTCAGCAACTCAGGAGGCTAAGGCAGGAGAATCAAAAGTTCCAGGCCAGCCTCAGCAATTTAGTGAGGCCTGAAGCAATTTAAGGAGACACTGACTCAAAATAAAAATATAAAAAGGGCTGGGCATGTGGCTCAGTAGTTGAATGCCCCTGTGTTCAACCCCTAGTACCAAATTTTTTAAATGTATTTAGACTCCAAGGCAGTAAATAGAAAGAAGAAATAATTTTTCACCCAACATTTGTATTTCTGAATACTTGCTATAGTGAATACTTGTGCTGAATGTTCATATTTAGTCCTTTATCTAATTATTTTAACCCAGGTCCTCTTCTTAAGATCATATCATGTGTATACCTGTATGTACATATATGTGTGTATGTATCTTAGGTTTGCATATGATGTCATTAGGTTTTCTATAACTACAAAAGTTGATGGCTGAGACACATTAAGCTAACAGGTATATTTCAAGCACTGTTTATCCATTACTGGTTCTTATTTCTTTATTTTGTTTTGTTTTTTGTGGTGCTGGGAATTGAACCCAGGGCTTTGTACGTGAAAGGCAAGCACTCTACCAACTGAGCTATATCCCTAGCCCTCATTATCGGTTCTTGATTTAGTACTTTTGGATCTTTGGGGTCTAAAAATTTTTGTAGTTTTCACATAGTAGCAATTTGAGTCCATTTCTTAGTGATATTGCAGTAACTATCTTAGCATCCAAATTAGAAAATAAAAATCACACTGGCAAGAGTTAGAGTTGTTTAGAGTGATAGTTTTCTCATTTTTATCATACTTTTTATTATCTGAAATTTACCAGTAGGAGGTAATCGATGGTGTCCATCCTGGATACCACTTGTTATATAAACATAAATTTGTACCAACCACCTGGTGTATTTGGTTGGGTCCAAAGAAGGTTATGCAACAATCCTTTAAAGGTTTTGGCAAAATGTGGGTTTTTTTCCCCCCTTGATTTTAAATCATTGTTTTGTAAGGAAAATTTAATTAGAAAAAAATGTTTCTTTTCTGACTAAGTGCAGTCCCCTCCATTGAGCCAATAAAGAATTTGTTTGAAAATAATTCACAGCTTCTAGAACTACTAAGAGTATAATTTTTTCCCTTTAATTAGTAGCTTGGTTGTTTTTTTTTTTTTTCTAAACCAATGCCAAATGCAATGCGACTCAAGTTTTTTAGTTCAGTTCTAAACTTAGAACCCGTGATTTTCAAGTGGGTTCTAAATTTGGCAAAATATCTTCTCTCTGCCATAGTGGCTGGTGGTTTCCCATTCTTAAGGGTCTTATTTTCTAAGCAAGAAATCCTGATTTTCTCTACTTTTAAATCATTATTCCCATTTCCCCTTTGTGGAATATCAAATGGGATGCAACCTCTTTTTGATCATAAGATGAAATAGATACAGCAGCTTTGAGGGGGAAAGGAACAGTAAGGAAGAAAGAGTCATTTAGCTTGCTTCTTTCTTAACACTGAAAAAGATAAATACGTACCTCACGTCTTAGGAGATCGAGTTACACAAAGTTTATATATAGGTTAGTGGAAATCAAGTCAAGATTCAATTCAGTTTTTTTTTTTTTTTTTTTGCAAACCACTGCATGAATACAAAGGAATCTGGGCTCCTTCCTGAGGAAAGCCTGTGTGAGAGTGTCCCTTTCAGACCCCACTGAAGAGAACTGCGCTCACCAGGCCGGTTCTTGCAGTCTGCTCTTTGCCAGAGGCTTAATGACTCCCCTGACAGATAAAGGCACCAAGGAAGAGTGCTGAATGCAGAAATCACCAGGTGCAGTGCCCAGGGGACACTGACCTTCGCTCTGTGCTGAATTAGGTCGTTAGTGTGTAGATGTCCTAGGTAGATGCAGAGCACCACTTTCTCTTCCTCCAAGGTTTTGAGGGAAGCTCCTCCATCTCTCCCCAAAATCACACCTACGGATGGACACCTCTCACTCGTCCGCATTCGTCTCAACACTTCAGCTCCCCAGTTGAGGTTCCTTGCCATCTTGTCACCTCTGTCCTTTTATCTCCCATGAGAACCCTTGTTTCCTTATAATAAAATAAGCCACAGGAAAAAAAAAAAAACTGGCATAAAGAACAAAGTGAGATGGGTTTCCCCCTCCTGCAACAAACATCTGATACCTTGTCCCTCTACTGTGCACCTCTGTAGCGACTTCCTCTTCTTCCCAGGGAGATGGATGCGCCACCCCTATCCAGAGCTCCACAGCTCTCCAGCACTTCCCTGGAGGTCTGGCAAGTAGGCACCCGGTGGCTCTGATCTCTCTGGTCCTAGCCCTGCTCTCTGCTGGGAAGGAGAAGCCTTGGAACCTCCTCGAGCAGGGGGAGGTGTCAAGCACCAGAGGCAGCCTTGCTGGTCCTGTCCAACAGGTTCCCCTGAGTTTTTCTTCCCCTCTTGCTTCCATAGTGCCAAGAGGCGAGGAAGAGAATGCTTCAGATATTTCCCACTCCCAGCCTTCCTGGGCACTCAGCGTTCTGACGACGGGCTGCCGGATTTTCTGGGATGGACACCCTCCTGTCATCCATCATCCACACCAGTCCACTGGCAGCTGCTGGTAGAATTCCATGGACCTCAGCATTCCTCGAGTGACTCCGTTTGGCTTGAATAGCCAACCTTGAAGGGATGGGAGCCAGTGGACCAGCTGACGACTGCCCCTGTAGCCACTGGAGCTCCAGGGACGTTCTCAGTAAGAAATCCCGATGAAACCTGGCACAGTGGCATGTGCCTGTAATCTCAGGCCCTCAGCAGGCTGAGGCAGGAGGATTGTAAGTTCAAAGCCAGCTTAGGCAACTTAGTGAGACCCTGTATCAAAATAAAGATTTTAAAGGACTGGGGACGTAATAGAGTACCCTGGGTTCAATCCACAGTACTGTCGGGGTATAAGGGAAAGAGAGAGAGAGAAATCCAAGTGAGTTTGAGCCAGCAGGGCCTTCCGGCCAGCCTCCTGCCTCCACTGTGGCACAAAAGGCTATACCATGTCAGCCTGGGCTCTCAGTATAGTACCATGCCCCTGGCTTGTGTGGCTTGTGTTAGTGATACATGATTGTCTCCAGCGTCTCTATCTGGGGCCTATCTATCACAGTGTTTTAATAGATGCTCTCAGAAAGAGCATGACTACGTAGGAATCATGGGCTTGAGCTTTAGTACTTCCATAAAGTGATGCATGATCCCAGGTAAGACATTTGCCTTCCCTGATTCCTGTGAACAGGGACTTGATTATAGCTGTGTTCCAAATCCCCTGGGGCTGGGGAGGTAGCTGAGCAAGGTCCTGGGTTCCATCCCCATGGCCACACACACCAGAAGCACCCCCCCAAAAACAATGATTGTCATAAAGTGGTAATTCCCACATAATTGTCTCTAACTTTGGCCAAACTTTAAGGAATACTGCTAGCTCACTTTCCACAACTGAATTAACTTGACACAGCCTCCTTTTTCCTTCAGCTTTACTGATTGCAAATCTGCTGTGTTTTTTTCCCTCTCTTTATGTATCTACTTTATAAAAAGTCTCAAAGTGTTTTTGAATGTTATTGCCCATCTCTAGATGATACTCTGGCTCTGAAGAAAGTGATCTACTCTAGACAGGACAGCGGGGCTTCCTGTGTGTTTCCTGCTATGCCCCACAGCATGGTGACCTGAGATGGTATCAGTGCACTTTGGGGGTGGGGCTCCCCCCCCAAACCTCCCAGGATGCTTTTCCTGTGTTACAAAGGGGAGTTCAGAATCCATTATGTTATAAGTAAGTGCATTTGAAATGTTTCCCCCACATACCTTGCTCTCTGGTGTGTGAAGATCTTTCTTTTTTTGCACATTTACAGTTTTTTTTTTTTTCCTTTGTGGTGATTCTAGTAATTAACCCAGGGCAAGCCAGACAAGCACTCTACCACTGAGCTACACCCTCTGGCACAGCTTTGACAGATCTTCTCACTGCCTATCACCTTGGTTCTTTATCTCATCATCTATAGAATTGAGAATTGTCCTGCATGTTTCCACTTGGATGTTTTTTGTTGTTGTTGCTGTTGTTATTGCTATTATTGTTTTGGTACCAGAGATTGAACCCAGGGGTGATCTACCACTGAGCCACATCCTCAGCTCTTTTTATTTTTTATTTTGAGACAGGGTCTTGCTAAGTTGCTGATGCTGGCCTCAAACTTGTGATCCTCCTGTCTCAGCCTCCTGAGTAGCTGAGATTACAGGTATGCAACACCATGCCCAGCCCATCTTAAAAACAAAACCTAGAAACAGTACCATTCTGGTTCCTGGGAGAGAATAGCAGTCAATGGGAGATGAAAGGTGAGGAATGTGGTAAAGATCTTACTTCTTTACCACAAAGTTGGGCTTTTGTTGTTTTTTATTAACCAATTAATAATTGTACATATTTATGGGGTGCAGTGTGGTTTTGCAACACATGTATACTGAATATACTGATCAAGTAATGGGCTACCTAGTAGCTGGCGGCCACATCAGAATGGGACTCACATCTCTTCATTCCTTTCCCCACTTTGTCATATTTAAACATTGACTCATGGAAATGGAGTGGCTTCTATAGCTGGTAGTAGGCCAGATGCTGAGACAAATGGTGAAGCAAGCATCCCCAGCGCTAGAGGACAGATAGGCTGGAAGGATGAGGAGAAAGGCCTCTGCAGCCTGGGTGAGAGACAAGAGGAGCAGGCAAGACCTCAGGAGGGGAGCAGTGCTCCCCCAGCCAGGCTCGGAGCCAGATGGCCAGGGGAGGCTTCCCAGAGGGGAAAGACAGGGAGCTGGGCAGGGGCATGGGTAGGTGTGGAGCGTGGGGCAGGCAGAGAAGCAGAGGCCTGCCCATGTGGGGCCAGGGGTGCTCTGCTAAGGAGTTTGAGCACTCTCCTGAGGACACTAGGGGGTCATGGAGGGATGTTTAAAGTAGAGGAACATAATAATCATAATGTCTTATTTACTTTAGAAAAGAAACTTGGAGTCTTCTAAGACTGATGCCCAGACACTTTCAGTAATTCCAAACTAATGGATGAAGCAGGAGAGAGGGGTCTGAGAAAGGGAGGGGGTGGCACAGGGGTGGCAGACGTGGCAAAGGTGGAATCCAGGCACTTGACGAGCTTCTGACTGATGGGAGTCAGGGAAAGGGACCACTTGATGATGTCACTCTGGTTTCTGGGTCAGGCACCAAGAAGGGTTTGGAGGGTGAGCTCAAAGGTGAACGAAGGCCTGTTTCTTGGGGCCATCTTAAAGCAGAGCTGGGTTCTGAGTCTTGGTGAGCTCAGAACAGTGAGGGACCACTCTCCCAGGGGAGAGGGTGTTCTGAGGTGGTTGACTCATCCCATTCCTCTTTGGGTCAGGAATCCTCGACTGCATTCTCTGAACTGTCATCTTTCCATTCTGACAACCGCCTCAATCATTGGTAAACTTTATTGTTTTTCTTTTTTTTCTGTGGTGCTGGGGGTTGAACCCAGGGCCTTGTGCATGTGAACTACCAACTGAGCTGTATTCCCAGCCCCATTTTTCTTTTTTCTCAATGACCTTTCTTTCTTTTTGGGGGGTGGGGGGGTATTAGGGATTGATCCCAGGGTGCTTAACCACCGACCCACATCTCCAGCCCTGTTTTGTATTTTATTTAGAGACAGGGTCTTGCTGAGTTGCTTAGTGCCTCGCTAAATTGCTGAGGCTGGCTTGCAACTCACAATTCTCCTGCCTCAGCCTCCAGAGCCGATGGGATTACAGGCGGGGGACTAAGGTGCCCAGCAATGCTTCAGCTTTTGAGATATGCCTGTAAATTCTTTCTTCTTATTCCCTTGGATATAGATAGCACCTGGCTCTTATTTAAGGCTTGCAGCCCCCACCACAGTCATCTTTCTTAGATGTTGGATCAATTCAGGGAACATTTCTGAGTGGAACATTCCATTTTTTTTTCTTATGGATCCATTTATAAGTAAGATTGAACCCACAGGTGCTCTGCCACTGAGCTGCATCCTCAGCCCTTTTCATATTTTAATTTGGAGACAGGGCCTCACTAAATTGCTGAGGTTCACTAAATTACCTGGAATTTATGATCCTCCTCCCTCAGCCTCCCAAATCACTGGGATTATAGGCGTGTGCCACCGTGCCCATGGAGTGGCATACTCTGTGGCGCCCTAGCTTCTGTTTCTGCAGCCTTTCCCTTTCCCTTACCCTTACCCTTCTCCCACTGCTTGGAAGTTCTCCATTGGTGTTTATGCACTATCAAAGAATCCCTTTGATCCAGGTGTGGTGGTACATGCCTATAACCCCAGTGATTTAGGAGGCTGAGGCAGGAGGATTGCAAGTTTAAGGCCAGCCTCAGCAATTTAGTGAGGCCCTAATTAGTGAGACCCTGTCTCAAAATAAAAAATAAAAAGGGTTGGGGAATGTGTCTCAGTAGTTAAGTACCTCTGTGTTCAATTAAAAAAATCCTTTTGATCTGGGAATATTTTTATGTAAATCTAAACTGGTTTTATCAAAAATCTAAATTGTAAATCTAAAGTGGTTTTATCAACACAAACTGAATTCTTTGAATTCAAAGAGCACCGCTTTTGGTGTTAGAGTACACTTTCTACCTAAGAAGGGCAATACATTTGGGGGGAATTGTGAACTTTGGTGATGTCTGGCAATGTATAGAAAACCATATACTCTAACCTCAAAAAGCATTTCTGTTGCCACAGTAATGCCACCATCTAGAAAGCTAGTGTGATTGTTTTGGAGTAAAGATTTTTATTTTTTTGAACTGGTGTTGAACCCAGGAGTATTCCCTGAGGATGAGCTACATCCTCAGCCCTTTTTATTTTATTTTGTGACAGGGTCTCCCTAAATTCCAGCCTGTCTCTGAACTTGCAATCCTTTTGCTTCAGCCTTCTAAGTTGCTGGGATTACAGATGTGCACCACTGTACCCAGTTGGCATAATTTTTATTTATTTATTTGTTTGTTTATTTGTTTATTTGTTTACTTATTTTGGGGCACTGGGCAAGGAATCCAGAAATACTCTACCACTGAGTTGCAACCCCAGCATTTTCTTTTCTTTTTTATTTCCTTTTTTTTTTTTTTGTAGTTGTGGATGGACACAATTACAATTCCTTTATTTTTATTCATTTTTATGTGGCTGAGGATCAAACCCAGTGCCTTACACTAAGGCAAGTGCTAAGCAAGTGCTCTACCACTGAACCCAAACCCCAGCCCAACCAGCACTTTTTATTTTTTATTTTGAGATAGGGCCTCGCCAAGTTGCTTAGGGCCTTGCCATGAAGCTGGTCTCAAACTTGTGATTCTCCTGCCTCAGCCTCTGGGATTACAGGTGTGTACCACTGTCTTTTAAATTGAACATCGAACAATGTGGGTGGCGTGTCACAGAAAATTGAAAATCACCTTTCCAGGGCTGGGGTTGTGGCTCAGTGGTAGAGCGCTCACCTAGCACATGCAAGGCCCTGGGGGTTGGAGCCTCAGCACCATATAAAAATAAATTAATTAATTAAATAAAGGTTAAATAAAAAGTATTTCCTTTAAAAAAAAAATCACCTTTTCATCCAGTGAACATTTCTTATATTTCTTGAGTACCTAAGATGGGCAAAGTGTGATGGAAAGACAAAGATAAGTAAGACAACATACAAGGTAAGCTATTTATATATTTTGTAAAATACATAGTGATATATTGTTGTTATATTTATAACACCATAAAAGCCATTATAAAGGTACACTCAAGGCAACAGGGAATTAAAAAATAAAAGAAAGCTTCTCTTGGCGGGCGTGGTGGTGCAGACCTGTAATCCCAGTGACTTGGAGGCTGAGGTAGAAGAATCAAAAGTTCAAGGCCAGTCTCAGTAATTTATCCAGACTTTGTCTCAAAATAAAATTAAATTAAAATGAGAAGGACTGGGGATATTGCTCAGTGGTAAAGTACCCCTGGGTCCAATCCCTAGTACAAAAATAAATAAATAAATAAAAAGAAGATAAAATAAAAAGAAGGGAAAAAGAAAGAAAGCTCATCAAGTTGAGAATTACCAAAGATCAAGAAGGTTTAAGGGGACCGGTTGGACTTTAGCAGCAGAGGTAGGGGAAAGACTTGATAATCCAAAGAAACAGCTTGACCAGAAGCTCTAAGGCAGGAAAGTACAAGGTTCAGTTAGTTGGAAATTAGGAGAGCATTAGGAGGGAAAGCAAGAGAGGAATTTTACCAAACCAAGGAGGACCCCAAAGGCCGGGGGAGAATTTGGTAGTTCATTTGGAAGCAAATGTTGTAACTGAACTGAAGTTTTTGAGCAGTGGAGTCATATCCTTAGAAAAGTTATAACACCAGTTTTTAATATAATCAGATAAACATCCAGCACATCTGGACAGTATTCTAAGGGATTTGTATACAAGGCTCAATTCTTTATGTATAGGAGCTAATTTGAGCTCACACCCCAGCCAGGTGTGGGACTGCACCCAAGACTCCCGGCTACTCGGGAGCCTGAGGCTGGAGGATCACAAGTTTGAGGCCAGACTCAACAGTTTAGCAAGAACCTCATTAGTTAAACAAGACCCTATCTGAAAATTTTAAAAAATAATAATAAAAGGGATTGGGTATGTAGCTTAGTGATAGAATGCGTTAGATTCAATCCAAAGGAAGGAAAGAGAAGAGATATAGTTTAGAGAATAAACAAGTCATGTGAGCTGGAGAAACTGCTGAGTACTAGGCCACAGACATCTAAATTTCAGGATTGGGGCTGGGGCTGAAATGATATTATATATAATTTTGTATGACTGAAATGTAGGATCATTTACGTAGCCATTGATGGAGTATACTTAAAACTCTGTAAGTGGAGCTGGTCACTGAGGTCTCTTAGAGAGCAGAAAGAAGCAAATATTTAGACTAAGTTCCAAAGTATAGGGGAAAAAAGGACACATCAGGAGTAATGAGGGGTGAAAATGTTTTCTCACATAGACAGTAGTACCTATTTTTCCAAGTGACCTCATTATGGTATTATCAGGGTGGTCACCTCCTAATAGCAGAAGAGATGTCCTGACTTCAGATCTATGACGTATGTGCAATTTATCCTTGTAGGGAATGTTTCCTATAAGAGGAAGAGTGCTAGAGTAATAAAGTCTGATTAAATTTTATTTTTTTTAACTCTGTAGTGCTGAGACTAGATCCCAGGGATAGGCCACTGAGCTACTCTCCCAGTCCTCATTAAATAAATAAATAAATAAATAAATAAATAAATAAATAAATAAAATCATCTGAAATTTTGAGTAGTAGCAAATTTCTTTTCTTAAAAAGTAGGGAGTTTGGGGTTGGAGATTTAGCTCAGTGGTACAAGTTCAGGCCTCAGCCCTGGGAAAAATAATAATAAAAGTAGGGAGTTTGGGGCTGGGGATGTGGCTCAAGCGATAGCGTGCTCGCCTGGCATGTGTGCGGCCCGGGTTCGATCCTCAGCACCACATACCAACAAAGATGTTGTGTCCGCCAAAATCTAAAAAAGAAATATTTAAAAAATTCTCTCTCTCTCTCTCTCTCTCTCTCTCTCAAAAAAAGAAAAAATTAAAAAAAAGAAAAGTAGGGAGTTTGCCCAAGCACAGTGGCCCATGTCTGTAATCCCAGCCACTCAGCGAGGCTGAGGCAGAAGGATCACAAGTTCAAGGCCATGAGCAAATTAGAGAGTCCCTGTCTCAAAACAAAAAAATAAAAAGGACTGGGGATGTAGCACAAAAAATAAAAAGCACCCAAGAGTTCAGTTCCCAATGCAAAAAAAAAAAAAAAAAAAGGGCATTTGTTTCTTATCATAAGTAATGTAAATTGATTGTCAGAAACCTGGGAATTACTGAAGAGTCTAAGGAGAAAATAAAGATTGCCTTCCACCAGAAATAAATACTTTTAAAGGTTTTTTTTTTTTTTTTTTTTTTTTTTAGTATATTCTTTGAGTCTTTTGGGGATTCACACACACACAAACTTTTTCAAATCAAGAAGCCTTTGGAACATGTATATTTTTGTCATTATAAATTCACTTTTTCTTTTTGTGATGCTGGGAATTGAACCCAGGGCCTTTTATATGTAAGGCAAGCACTCTACCAACTGAGCTATGTCCCCAACCCTTGTTATGTATATTTTTGTATGGCATTAAATTTTGTATCTGTATTAATTTAGTAGTGGCATAATGCTATTCTGTCATAAAGATGGACTGATCTGGGGATATAGCTTAGTGCTCAGTGGCAAAGTACTTGCCCAGCGTGCACGAAGCTTTGGGTTTCATCCCCAGCACACCACATTACAGAAACAAACAAACTTCAAACAACCTTGAAAGGAGGGGAAATTAGCATCTCAGCTGCAGTCCAAGCCCTGGGGAGGGTGAGGTAGGAGGATAACTTGAGTTTAGGAGTTAGAGATCAGCCAATTCCATATAGCAAGACTCCTAACCCCAAAATAAAAAAGTGTCAACCAAATCTGATTTAACCAATTTCATTGTACATATAGGTTACTTCTATGTTATTAAAAAAAGTGTTATAGATAATGCTGCAATCGATATTTTATTCATACCTTTGTGCTTCTTGCTTATTTCTGACTTTTTTCTAAATATTTCCTAGAAGAAAAAAAAATCGCTGGTCCAAGTCCCTGAATGGTTTCAAGAGTTCCGTTTCTGAATGTGACCATCCGTGTGCTGGTAATATTTATGTTAGAATATACTAAACCAAGCTATCTCCTTCACACTTCCTCATTTCCATTCTTGGATGTCAAAAGGAAACCTCAGAAAAAGGATCAACAGCAACTGTTTGGAAAAAGCAGGCAAGATTTTTTTTTCCCACTAACACTTCATGAACAACAGGTACAGCTTGGCAGTCACCTTCTATTTACCCCCTCCGGCTCCTTGGGTCACTTGGTGTTTCTCTCTCTCTCTCTCTCTCTCTCTCTCTCTCTCTCTCTCTCTCTCTCTCTCTCTCTCTCTCTCTCGTGCTGAGGAGGATACCCAAACCTTAAGCATGCCCCAAGGACTCTACCATTAAGCTACACCTTCAGCCCTTTGCTGTGGGTGTTGCTTTGTTTTGTTTTAAACAAAAAGGCCTGGTACCTTGGATACTGCGGTGTTGTCCCAGCTGGTCCCCACTGGCAGAGGGACTCCTAGGCTGCTGACCTCTGACTTGGGTTAGAGGCAAATCCAAGGTGGGGAAGATGTGTCAGGTCTACTAGGATTTCTCTCCTAGGCTTTGGGAAATTACAGGCATCTTCCCACTCTCTAGTGGCCCCTGGCCTGGGGGCCAGTTTTCTTTTGGGCCTGGCTGTTAGAGCAAGATACTCCCCTCTCCTTTAACATCTTTCTGTGAGCTTAGGACTGACCCAGGAGGTTGGCAGCAGTCTGCTGGGGACCTTGGCTGCTGGCCCTGGGTATTGGGCATCTCTCCTGCCTGCTTCTCTCTGTCCCATTCAATCAGCCTCAGCACCTGCGCTTGTCCATTAGGGCTGATGTTACCCTGGACAGAAATTGGGCTTCTTTACTGTTACTCTAGTCGGTGTTTTGCAAACACAGGACCCATTGATGGGCTGGAAAGTGAAGTTAAAATGTTGAGGGAATATCAGAGTCTATCACAATAATGGTAGGAACTGTTTCGTGGTTTTTAAAAAAAAATTATCTATGCAAACTACATAGATCTTATTCATAACCCTTGAATGCCAAGGTTTCAAACTCTTGTCAGGATTCCATGGAGATAAGGAATATTTAGGTGGAAAAATGTGATACATTTCTTATTTCATTAGCTAGGCTCATAACTGTTGTGTGACTTAGTGGACAAAACATTATCCTAGGAGTCAGAACTGGG